>NC_092699.1:8862092-9162092 GCF_964275005.1 Diadema setosum
CAGTTGTACCATTCTCCAACAACAATATATAACAGACACACGTTTTCACGTATTTTTGCATAGCACCTCTTTTTCGCTATTATCTACATTAACTGCTGTTTTCATTTTTTTACTATAGCTCAAAACTCTTGATTTAGAGTAACGTCCTTCGATATGAATACTGAGTGAAATCATTCTCCAACAATTGACACAATATTTTTGTCTATCCGTCTTCAACGATAGACACAGCAACTGAGCCTTCTTCAGCTACATCTACGGCAGTGCCTGCATCTATGACAACGCTAGTGACGTCAGATGCTTATACCGAGACTACAGTAGCCGGTAAGGACAATGGTATTTGTCGAGATCACCATTTCCTTGAAGTTGTATCGTTTGATCGAAGATGTTTCTCACGAAATTTATAAGTCAAATAACGGGACAAAATATGTCATAAAAACAGGCACAGATGTATAATAAGCTGAGTTCGAAGCTAATTTGGATATTTATTGTTTACAATGCATTTGATGCAAAAGATGTGTTTGGTTTATGTCATATTCAAATGACTTGGTATATGCAACGAAAGTGTTATGATAAACCTTTATGTCGAGTGAAAATGTTCACATGTTGTTCACTCCAGATCTATGCATCACTATTTACGAGGATAACCTGTGCGATTATAGCTTGAATATTCGTTGTTGCTTTCAGGTCGGTAGAATGTAACCCTTGTTGAATATTTCCTGAGAAGTAAATGTCTATCATTTGTACGGATTTCACACCCCCCCCCCACGATTAATTATTGGACATGTTCTGTGTAACAGTATCACAAAGAACGAGAAAATGATGTTTTACTTTTAATAGTAGTTGACACTGATTGATGTTAGTTTTTGCAAAACTGCCTGCATGTATTCATTATGAAGTTGCCCTGGTGGGTATTTCCTAATTGTTCGATAGATGCGCAATATTGCCTGCATGTCTGGCTGAGTGTATACGTCGACAAGGAGGCCATTTTTCTTTTTATTTCGTTATATGAAATTGAGTTTATTGGGTGGTACGTTCCCACTGTTTCTGTAGTAGGATGTGTTGTTGGTGTTTTTGTGATGTTTTGCAGGTTGTATATCATGTTAGTGACGAAACCAAAATGGAAATCTCTGTTGAATGTAGGTGCCATCCCAATGACCATGAGCCCGAATCAATGGCATGGCACAACGCTGGTTTCTCAAACATTCTCTACGCATTTTCCTTGTGCATTACCCTAAACAATATAATATAAGTTGCTGATATCATTCCGTGTAAGTGTCAAGTAACGAGGAAATAAACATCATTTCTGTGTTAAACGCAAGTGTAACAGAATATCTACCAGCAGCACAGCAGGCCTATGGGTAAAGAAGAGATTTATTGACAAACGAAGCAGAAGTTTAGAAGAGATTCCAGTCTCAATCAGAGTACCTGCTATATCTCTGTTCTTTTTCACCCATTTGCATCGGGCGTGCAAATTTCATGATGATGAAGGATGAACAAAGTTCAAGTGTTCATTTGTGATTTGTGGAAACTTCCAGAATATTGTTCTGTCGTTTTAGGCGATAGCATCAACGTGCAAAATTGCACACAGTTATTTGGACTGAAAACAATTTAATCATCTTAAATCATCTCCACAAATGTCCTTTTGAATAAGTTATGTCTATTACGACCCGGTAATCACTGAAGACAAATATTTTAGTCATCGGTGATCATCATAGCTACAAGAAAACCCAATATATTCTCGGAAAACAAAATAGAAACTTGATGACTGTAGAGGATCCGGGAGTGCTATATTTCATAGAACAAACGAAGATTTCACAATTAGACAGTAAAGCAAACATAGTGACGACGGCATATGTTTAAATGACGTTATTAGGTGTGTCCATTATTACAGAATACCGTATCATAAATCACCACGCCACCATAACCTTAACTGCCGGGCTTTTCTGAAGGCGTGTCTTATTTCTCGCACATCAATTTGTTTTTCCTCTTCGGCGCCATCGTAAAAAGAAAAGCAAGCACAACATAAATTAAAATTCTAATATTCGATCGTGTTGCTATGCAAACTAATCCTTTCTATTAGATTATTGAATAGTTTCAATAGTTTTCTTCAATTCAATAGTTTATTTATTTCCATCATCACAAAGAAAAGAAAAGAAAAAGTTGACATAATCCAAAGTGATACATTTTTTTTTCATTTCTCTTACACTCGTCCGATAAAGGATTTTTTCAATACAATATAAAGTATATTATACACGAATGATGTCGTAAAAAAGAAACAATGCACTTTGTCATGGCAACAAAAATAGTAAATAATCACAATGATGGAAAACAGTGTTCCACTAAAAAAAGCCACGCTTGTAAAATGTGGAACACTGGAACAAAACAACAACAGCACCAATTTGTTATACCAATAAGACATATTCATTTAAATTCTTCTATATACTATTGTACATTTTACTAATTGATATAATGATGTTGACACTATGAACAATACTTACTAGGATTTTAGGATGCAATCGTATAAACTATATAACATATCACATTTGTGGCACAGACACTATTGGGGCCAGGTGTGCCAGGAAAATTGAATGGAAAGGAAGATATGCAATCGGCCACAAAAAACATAACGACGACAACAACAATAACACAATACACAGAAATAACAAAATTTGAGGAAATGCACTCAGACAGATACTGGACAACGAAGAACGAGGAAAAAGTAGCAGGGAAGAATAGAGAAGGAAAAGGAGAGGGATGGAAAAGGTCTGTGGACACACTACAAAATCTCAAGGAAAAGTGAAACATGACGGGTTTTTTCATTGAACAGAATTAACTGGTATATTTAGAAAACAAATATTTTTTGAGTTTATACTTAAATGTAATTAACTTCACAGATTCTTTTAGATCATTATCTAAGCTATTCCAAAATCTGGGTCCGGTATAAACAAATGTATTTTGAGTGTGTACAGTTCTAACTAAGGGAAGATGAAATTCTTAAGATTGTCTAGTGGGATAATTATGTACGTGGCTGTTACGGTGAAATAAAGAATAAAATATTTTGGGTAGATGATTGCAGTTGTAATTAAACATAAATTGACCAAGTTGTAACAAATACAACTCATTTATTTTCAGAATTTTGTGCTCAAGGAAAAGCTTGTCAGTATGTACTCGGATATGAAGGTTAAAAACGATTCTGAGCGCCATCTTTTGCAGAAGAAAAAGTTTATCTAACAATGTCGAATATGTATTCCCCCAAGCAAGAATTCCGTAATTCAAGTACGGCAATACCAAACTTGAATAAAGCGTAATCAAAGCCGAAGAAGGAAGATAATATTTCAATCTATTCATTATGCCTATGTTACGTGCAATTACTTTACAAATATTGTTTATGTGACACTTCCATGATAACTTATTATCAACACAAACACCTAAGAATTTAATAGACGAAACCTCTTCTAGAGGAGTAGTGTCAAATATAACATTACCTGGTAATCTATCTAAAGAATTACTGAAAAGCATATACTTTGTCTTCTCAATATTCAGTGACAATTTATTTGCATATATCCATTGTGAGACATTCTTCAATTCATCATTCACTGTACTAATCAAAGTATTAGGGTCAGGGTGGGAATAAAAAAGATTGGAATCATCCGCGAATAATATGAAAGAGAGTTTATCTGAAGATCTATAAAAATCATTAATGTAAACTATAAACAACAGTGGGCCCAACAAACTTCCTTGCGGAACACCACATTCTATTTTCTTCATAGAAGAATCAAAACTGTTGACATGTACACATTGAAATCTGTCAGATAAATAACCCGTAAACCATTTTCCGTGAATACCATAATGGGATAACTTAGAAAAAAGTATACCGTGATTAATCGTATCAAAAGCCTTTGAAAAGTCCAGGAAGATGCCTATTGTATGCGAAAATGTATCAAGTGCATGTGTAATCTTTTCCACAAAGGTAAGTAAAGCGTGGGTGGTGTTGTGATTTTCTCTGAATCCAAATTGAAAATTCGTAAATATATTACTCATATTGAAAAATTTTACAGTTCGGATATATACTATTCTTTCCAAAATTTTAGAAATGGAAGTTAATAACGATATTGGTCTGTAATTATTGACATCATTTTTCTCCCCTTTCTTATATATACGTATAACTTTGGCAGTTTTCATTTGACTTGGTACAAGCCCAGTACTAAGTGATAAATTAATAATATATACTAAAGGATCTATTATTTGAAGAATTATATTTTTCAACAAATAATTATCGATTCCATCACAACCTGGGCTTTTCCCTTCTTTCAAATTATGAATAATATCAATAACTTCTTCATTATACGTAGGGTCCAAAAATATAGTTTTAGGATTAGGTATATCTAGAAAATCATAAAACACTTTATTAGATGAAGGGATACTTTGTGATAAATTTTTCCCAATCGATGCAAAAAAAAAAAATCATTAAAAATTTCGGCCATACCAGCAGGTACATTGCTTGAGGTATTACCCCATCGTACTTCTGAAATACTAGATACATCATTAGATGTATTCATAACATCTTTTATTGTTTTCCAAGTATTCTTAATATCATTTTTATATTTCATTATCTGGTTGACATAAAATTTTCTCTTTTGTAAACGCAATAAATTAGTAAGCGTGTTTTTATAAGTCACATATTTTTGTCTGTTTTTATCCGTAGGGTTACTCCTGTATTTATAAAACAAATTATTTTTTCTACGACGTCTCTGATAATTTTTTTGCCTAGTAGATAACTTAATTGGCACTTGTGTAAAGATTGGATAATGATCAGAGATGTCAGATAAAACAATACCAGACTCGGGAATTGGGAGAATATTACAAAAAATATTATCAATCAAAGTGGCAGATCGGTCAGTAACACGGGTCGGCTTAGAAATTAACGGTAATAAAGAAACAGACATTAAGGTTTCTACAAATTCTTGCGAAATATGTTGGGAGTTACATTTCATAAGATCAATATTGAAATCACCCATTAAATATACGTGTTTATTTGTAAAAATAGAGTTCTGCATTAAATTTTGTATATACAACAAAAAATCATTTGGATTCGATCCAGGGGGTCTGTAAACAACTCCAATCAGTATGTTTTTCCCATTCGGGTTTACCATTTCAACAAAAAGAGATTCAACTACATCAGTCATGACATTCAATTCTTCGTGGATAGAATATTCAAATTTGTTGGGGATGTATAAACCCACGCCACCACCCATTCTTTCTTTTCTATTTCTGTACACGAAATCAAAGCCGGATATAGAAAATAAATGACTTATATTGGGAGTCAACCATGTTTCGGTCAAACCTATAACAGAACAGTTATTACCAGAGTTTTCTAAAAAATAATCGCAACTTATCAAAATTTCTACTTATGCTTCGTATATTCAAATGAGCTAACAAAAAATTGTCATCATCACTATTCATAACATATTGTTTATACTGATTTACAGCCAAATAAACACATGATGAACTTTGCACAGGATCTTCAGGATCAAAATTATATTCAAATTCTTGTGCTGAAGCATTAAGTTTGTTCGATATGTATGCTTCATATAAGGTGGAAGTTTTGTTTTCCTGCGCGGACGTAAAAGAGCGCCCAACTGTATCATGAAATTCATCATCGTTCACAGAGTTGAAAACAAATGTTGGATTAGCCATAAGTATAAAGAGAATCACACCGGAATCGACAAAAGTTCCACTTAGACCTAGACCTGGAAATTGTAGTTATGTGGGAATGTACAGACCTGGAAGAAAAGAAAGAGAAACGCATATACACAAACATGAAACACATACACGAAACACACACATGAAGCATAGACATGAGACACACACAAGACACGAGAAACAACTAGGACGCAGACAAGACATAGGCGATGATATCAAATTGGGCACGCACGTCCGTGGCCTATGTCTGCTCTGCCAATACAAAACGAGGCATAAGCAATAATATCAGCTTGGATTTAACAACAGACTGCATTTGAGTGAGTGAGCTCCCTTGATATTCAAAAAAATATCATTTTCATACGAGATATATTCACGTGCATAATTCAAACTATCAATATGAATTTTTATAGGTTATTTGGGGATCAGGAGAGAAGGAGAGAGACGAAGGGAGACACGAATAGAACTGTGATGTTTACTGTATACACCTACACTGTAGTTTCTGATATTAACAGTAAGTGCCTATTGGCCATAAAACAATAAGTGTCATATCTTCACAAGTCATGATAGACAAACTACGATGTAGAAATCAATTCTGAATATTTGTTCGCTGGGAATGTCATGAAGGAGAAAATGGAAAAGAAATCAGAGAAGAACAAAGAAAAACAAATAACAAATACAGAACATCTCATAAGAGAGTTTAGACAATAAGCGTATAACTGATTGATACTATCAGCTTTCCCGGATATCACCTCATCGTAAGCTTTCTTCAACCCCATCCCTACCATTTCAACACATCAATCAAAATTAAATTGAAGAGAATGAAACAAATTATCTGCTTAACGTAATAGAAGATTATTCCATATATACATAAGTGTTTATTTTTTTTTTAATATTCATTTCAAGTTTGCAGAGAGAATGAGAACGAGATGAGATCAGTGAAACAAAAAATGGTATTGACTTTTTTGCTCAATCGTTGATCATCATAAGCAGCGTCCGCAGGATTGGGACGTCCCACTCGCCAAAATCGCGAAGGGGGGAAACAAGCAACAAAAACAAAAACAAGTTTCCAAGATCCTCGGGCACTGAATTGAAATGTGTTGTTTCTGTTCTGAAAAAAAAAAAAAAATATATATATATATATATATATATATATATTGCTATGATGTTGCGATTGCAAGATTTTAATTTTACGTCTCTTTGCAGATAAAGAGGAAAAATAATGCTTTCCCAGAAATTAAATTCCTTTTGTGTAGTGTTACGATCGCTCAAACTCATGACGGTATGAATTTCAAATACTTCCCAAATCGCACTTTTTTTCATAATCAACACAACAAGAACGAAGCCTAATTCTTCAATAGTATAAATGTGACCGTGCATCACAAAACGAACAAAAAGTCGCCCCCTTGATTTTATGTGAATACTCGAAAAAGGTGAAACGGGTCAATCAAGTCAGTATTAAGTTTGTCATATTTTCTGAAAGAAGTACCCTTCTTTTACATAATTCTTAAGTTTGGGATCATAAAATTAATGGGAAAGTGCATTTTCAGCAGTTTTTCTACAACCTTTTTTGTAGAGTAATGAGATCAGGTATTTCTCAGAGGCCCTTTTCATTTCTTGATAACCCTTTGCACACTCTTCACTTTCAAGTCTGATAACTTTTGAAGGGATAATGCTACTGCTTTGTAAGTTTGTATTAATCATGGGCAGAATGTGTTGATAACGCAATTTATTCTGATAATCCCTTTATTGTTGTTGCTCCAGTGGTTGACATCCTGTTTTTTGTCACATTTATTCTCAGCTAGCGCGGTTTGGTAAAGATTAAGCCCTTAAATAGACAGATACACCGTGTACTTCAGAGCCCTTTTCCTCGGTTTACACTTTTCCAGAGTGTGTGCTTTCTTTCTGATAGATAGGTTAGGAGAGTCCATTTCAAGTGAGTTATAAATCATCTTAAAGTTTGTTTGTTTGTTTGTTTGTTTATTCACCGTAAAATCAAAAAAAAATAACAACGATACAATACAATTGGGATATATAACAGAAGGAAAACGGATGGATTGCCCTGCTCAGCTCGGCCTTCATGGCCGTGCTGGTCTTCCGAGGGGTCCAACTTCACATGAAAAAGTATAATAGTCGAAACTCCATACAATAAAACTACTGATACATACACTTACTTACATATACTAATATGATACGAACAAGAACAACAAAAAAGTTTAGGGTCTACTCTTTCATAATCTGCCCTTAACTAAATATCCATGTCTGGCGACTTTTTGTCGGTTTTGTGATGCAGGGTCACAAATAATAATAAAAAAAAAACCAAATAAACCTTTAAAAAAACACAACATGACGTTCAACCATTCTGACCTGAAAAAGAAAATAACCAAGTGTTGAATTTCACATGGTTAACGTCACCCTCCAGAAACAACAGGATTACCAGCTACTACCTCAGTGACCGGCCAACCATCCATTCTGACAACTTCAACGGATTTCATGACGTCAGCAGGTCTGTATCTATTGGGAGTGTTGCCCTATTAAAAGAACGACAACTGTACCTTGAACTAATAAAGTCATCACTTTACTTTTAACGCAATAAACCACACTATGATAACAGGCATCCCCTTCCAATTGAAAGATAAGGGATAAGATCAAACCTTTTAGACCTCTACTCGATGGTTTCCATTGGTGGATCCGTGTTTTGTTTGGGATTTCACTTTTAAAGGAAGACGAAACCCAATATAGATTGAGGTAATGTAGCAATATTAGTATAACACACCATTCTGTGGAAGTTTTAGGAAATTTTGCAATTTGGTCAAATTGTGTAGATTTTTAAAGCTTTGGTTTCAGCATCGTTGGATGGTAGATGAGACTCAGTAGACTACTATAGTTTATGACATTCACATAAAGAAGAACGATATGGAGAAAGTATAAAGAAAATTAATCAAATTTGCATTTCTTAATGAAAAGTGTATACATATTCCCTTGACTTGTTACCAATAAAATAAGTTCATCTGTTGAGGACGGGCTGATTTTGCTACCACACGGATTTCCCTTAGATACCTGCCCTAATATACTCGGGACTAATGATATGCTAATCTTGAATGCGTTAAGGGTAATACTACTTTTTTGCAACGGGTCCCACGTCAAATGATAATTGCATTATGCTCTAACATTTGAAATACTATGGATTTTTATTTTTATCGTTCTTCATGATGTAAAGTCACAGACTAGCAGTGTTCTCCTCTATCGATGGCTGCATCAAAATTTTACAAATTCATAGCTTTTCAACTGATTGTCCAATTTTCCTCAATTTTCTTCTAATTTCTTCTACTAATGTTGCTGCATAAACTCAATGAACATGTATTTTGGGATTTCGTTTACATATGATATCATCCTTATAAAGTACACCGCCTTTCATATCTATCGCATTGACAGCAAAAGGCAAAAAGTGACATTGCACGTGTTGCTGTGCAACAATAACGTATACCCCAAGCAAGCTATGTGTAGACATTTCATTGCTGTTCAGTGTGTCGTCTAGCATAGAAATAACCATACATGGATTGCTGCAGCAATAGTTATCTCACTGATCAGGTAGGCAAGCATTGTGGCAACTTCACTGACTCATGCTTTGACCTTGAAAGGTGTGCATCATTTCAAACATCTGACTAAAATTTAAAGTACTAAGGGTGATAGCCTCCTCCACACACACAAGCACACACACCCACATACACACGCTCATATAAAATAAATACATATATATATATATATATATATATATATAAATTATATACACACACTGGTACATTATGTAGCCAAATGGAATCTGGATGTGAAGGTGGATGATAAAACTTAAAGTGATAAAACTTAACATCAAAGAGTCGCATTCCCGGGATGTTTCAACATGATAAAATGTGAATTTCCAAACAAGGAAGAAGAACGTCGTGATCCCATTAGTATTTCATTTTTGTCTTGTATTTCTTTTTCTTTAATGCCTCGCCAGAAATAATGTTTTTGTGTTGTCCGTCTCTTCGTCTTCCCGTTCGTAACCGATCGAAGGGCCATTTGAGTTATCCAAATGAAACTTGTATATGTATGTATGAGAGGACAAAGTTTTGCCTATCAACTGTTGAGTGCATATGCTCAAAGCCAATGGTCAAAGGTCAAAAGTCAAAGTCAAATTCTTACAATGACACTATTTTACCCATATCTCTGCAATGCCTGAAGGTATTTTTTCATAAAACTTAGCATAGGCGCCTATATATGTATTACCAGGTTCACATTCTCGAGGGAAAGGTTTGGGCCATCAAGCTCATTATCATTTTCATGAAACTTAGTATTTATGCATGAACTGTATGAAAATGATTCTCTCTTTTTTCTTTTTCTTTTTTCTTTTTTTTTTTTTTTTTTTTTTGGGGGGGGGGTCATGGTTTAACTGGCAAGGGTCAAGGTCATGTGAAAATCCGAAAAGCTTGTATTTAATTCTGAATGTACATCATTTCATCCAAACCTTGAAAATTAGTCATGCCGGTGTGCCCTTGTTTAGACTGGGTATGTATTACTGCACAATTATTCTGCAAGGAAATAATGAAAAAAAAAAAAAAAAAAAAAAAAAAAAAAAAAAAAAAACCTGGATAAAACCATTGAGTGCTTTTTGGAAGAAATATGTAGTCCATAGGGTCGAAGGGCAAGGCTCGAAATATCAAGTGAAATTGCTCAAATTTTGGAAAAGTATTCTTCTTTTATGCTACGGATTACTACATATTCGTGATAACCCCATTTATTATTCAGTGTATCTCCTTACCATATTTGTCTTTACTTTTATCCGTTCATTCACATTTCTCATACCACGCTTCATTTCAAATTACTTCGTTGTCCACAGCCACCGGAACAGCACCACCGACTGCCTCGACAGAGTTACCTTCTGTTCGGACATTCTCGTCGTCACCTAGAATACCAACGTCGGAATCGATGTCCGCACCGACAGAGACGATGACGTCGCCAATTCAGTCGATGATGATGACGACAGAAATGGCAACAACGCCGACTTCCATTGTTACGACAATGATCACGTCGACGACGAATGATCAAGATGATCAGACATTTGGTGTGTGTTTGATCAACCTTAGAAAGACATTATCATTGGACTGTATGGAAATTTACATCGTCGTAGTCTATCCACACCTTATATCTACGATTTCATTGTCATGTCTTGCGCAAAATTTTGCTAATTTTCTTTTAATTGGTGATGGCTTTTATACCACGATATTTGTGTTTTCTTTTGAGTCTAAAATTATCATTAACAACATTTCAATTGTAATATTCAGATGTCTATCTTCACCCTCATGCAAAATGTATTCTATTTCATAACTTCAAATTGAATACAGTTCCAGATACACCCTTTGATGTTTTACTACTTCATGCGCTCTAGGCATTATGCTGATCTTTCGAATTAGCCTCACTATTCTATAGTAAAGTACTAAAACTGACAATTTCTCAAACATGCAATTGTGTCACCTTCCTGTCAGCAACAAAATGTTTTCTTTCCTATCGCGTCTTTAAAAGCTACAGGAACGGAACAGCCGATTGGCTCTACAGAGGAAGTTACTGATCAGACACCAACGTCATCCCCGGAAACACCAGTAACGACCGGATCGATATTTACACCGACCGATGCGATGACGGACATGACGACAGTCGTAGCATCAACGACGGCAGCTAGAGAGACGACGGGGACTACGGTGACAACCGATACACAGGAAACGACTACGCCGTCGGGTATGCGTGTGTCATCTTTCTTTAAATTTGGTATTGGTTCTAACTGAGTGGAACATCTAGGTCTGCGGCCACAGCTCTCTTGGCTTCAACCAAAGGTTTCCTGTTCATCTATCTAAAATAAAAGATAAATTTAAAAATCAATCTCGAAAACTGTGATCAGACATTTCAGTAATTTACAATCACTTTCCTTTGTTTACCATGATATTTTTGCATATTTGTTTTTCTTTCCGTTTGAAATTCCAATTCATACTTCATTTCACAGGTGAAATAACAGTTCCAGTTCTAGTTTCAAATTTATCTCCGGTCCTTCAAAGACTACCCTCACTTAAGTCGCACAAAACATCCATATATTTACGCAGCCACAAACACAAACATACAATTTCACACACTGAACGCGCGCGCACACACACACACACACACACACCTAATCACATACGGTACAACACAACCAGTGATCCATATGGCGAGGCAATTTACATACTGATTTCAAGAAAGCGTGTCTCAAATTTTTACTCCATGTGACTACTGATGTGTATTTTCAAGCTTGCATCAATGTCCGTGAAATACAGCATATTCTCACTATGAAAAAACATCGAGTTAAAATGTTCACTCTTGAAGGAGTGAATAATAGAAAAGAGTGAATTTAGAGTGAAAATGGAGTGAATTTGAGTGAAAGTGTTCATTTCTACTCTTTTTAGAGGGACCTAAGGAAACACTCGAAAAAATCTTTGAATGATTCCTGAGGTCACTGCAAAACGAGTGAAACTGAATATTTCCATTCGAAATTCACTCCAATTTTACTCTTAATTCTTGTTTGCTTGTTGTTGTTTTTTTTGGTTTTTTTTAAGAACTGGTTTCTCCGATCATGAACTACAATACATTCCACAAATCGTACATAGGGCCGTCGATTTATCTACTACATGATGTGAAATTATGAATATCGTCTGGAATTTCCCTTTCTCCTCTCATGTGTAATGAGTGAATGGGCTTTCCCTCCTCGTTTCATGTCGACATCACCTTGTTGAAACACCGTCTTCAACGCACATATGCATCGGACATTGCCGGATGCGATATCATCAGCATTCACAAATTATCTTAATGACTGCCCCTTGTGTTTTACCTCTTCATTAGATTGAAGTACAGGAGTAGCACACCATCAAATTGTAACTAAAATCAAGACACAACTGCACCTCATCTTTCTCTTTATTATATTAGAATACGGGAGTCCCACACAATCATAAAAGTAACTCAAATTCAGTGGTCATATTAAACCCACAAACATAAAAACAAATGGAATCCAGTGACCCCAAATACGATTCAGAGTAACCTAAAGATGAACTGATAAATGCCGATGCTGTTATTGCATTCAGCTTATATCTCTGCCCGTTTATGTTTTATCTCCTCTCCTATTCTCTTCTTTGTCCCTTTCTATGTATCATCTCTGAAGAAGAAGATATCTTAATACCGTGGTTCACTGTCAAATTACTCATTACTTCAATAATTATGAATACTTAGAGTTTGCGTCTGTCTCAAAAACATGATAAAGACAACGAAATGTTGGCTGGGCCAACGAAGTTTAAATGAATACAATATAAATAAGTAAATGAACCAAGCAAAATATTTTCATTTAATATTTACAGAATGACCTTGAAAATTTAGTAAACAAATTCGTTATAGGGAACATACGACAGGAAAGTGAGAGATCATGTTTATTGTTTTCTATTTATTATTTTCTATTTCCTATTTTCTACTTTATTATTCTAGCATTCACCAAATAATAAGAAGTAAATTAGTAAACTTATATATTTCATGTTAATTCTAACTTCCAATCTACAGCTCCGACCACAAAGGAACCGACTGAAAAGCCCCGTGAGTTTTCCCTTTTGTATTGCCACCATTATTATTATTGTTATTATCATTGTTATCATCACTATCATTAGTCGTATTATTATCAGTAGTGGTAGCAGTAGAAGTACCAGTAGTAGTAGTAGTAGTAGTAGTAGTAGTAGTAGTATGTTCAGATGACCGATTCCAGGGGAGGCAAATATATATACGCAAATATACACACATATATATATATATATATATATATATATATATATATATATATATATTATATATGTATATATATATTTTATATATATATATATTTTATATATATATATATATATATATATATATATATATATATTGTTGTTGTTTTTTTTTCCATTATATTTCTTTTTCTGTACGAGGGGACTGCATTCTATAAGTCCTACTTTTCAGCAGTCCCCTCCATTTCCAGCAATATTGTTTATGCATTTACCACAGTGACGTAACAGTTATTTCTATCTCTGTTGATAATTTACCTGTATCTTTTTTACAATGTTATTCTGTTCATAGCATTGTGGTACTGATTTCCTGACATCTGTGTATACGAGTGTTTCATTTCATTAATAATTATTTTGTTTGTTGTTGGAATTGAAATAAAATCAACAGATCACAGATCATTTGTGACCATCCACACAAAACAAACAAAAAGTCACCAGACATGGATTTTTAGTTAAGAGCATATTCTGAAAGAACAGACTTAAAGCTTTAAAATTGATGTATAACTCAAATCAAATGGACTCTCCTAACCTATCTAAATATTGGAAAGAAAGCACACACTCCAGAAAAGTTTTTAACTGAGAAAAGAGGCTCTGAAGCATAGGGTCTATTCAAGCGTTTAATCTTCACCAAACCGTGCTACCTGTGCAATGAATGGGACAAAAACACAAGATGAAAAGCACTGGTTTAACCACAACGAAGGGATTATCAGTTTAAGCTGAAATTGAGCATGTTATATTAACACATTCTGTCCATGATAAATACCAACTTTCAAAGCAGTAGCATCATCCTTTCTAAAGTTTTTAGAGTTGAAAGTGAAGAGTGTGTACAGTTTTTTTTTTTTTTATAAGAAATGAAAGGGGGACTCTGATGACACACCTAAGCACACTATTCTCAAAAAAAGTGTTTGAGATAACCTGCTAAAAAACGCACATTCCTATTCATTTTATGATACCACATTTTAGCATAACGTAGAAGAAGACTTGCTCTTTCAGAAAATATAAAAAAGTGAAGATTGACCGGATTGACCTATTTCACCTATTTTCAGTCCTCACACAAAATCAGTGCGTGCGACTTTTTGCTCGTTTTGTGATGCACGGTCACATATATATATATATATATATATATATGAAGAGTTTGTTTGTAAAAAACGATAAGTCCATATTTGCCAAATGGAGATATTTGCGATTAAAGATCGAGAAAAATAAAGAGAATAATAAGAAAAATTTTGCTTCTTTTGGCCATAACTTCAAAAATGTACCTTTATATGTAGTGACCAATATATCATTTAAAGGGTATTATTTTGTACTTTATGACAGAGACCGTACTTCAAAATCTTCAAAAATGGACTTATCGGTTTTTGCAAACAAACTCTTCATATATATATATCTATATATATATATATATATATATATATATATATATATATATATAACACCATTAGTCCCTGGTATTGATATGAATGGAAACCTTTGTCAGTCACGTGGTTCTCCATACACGCCAAAATAATGATGAGCATCCCTTTTTCATACCCCCCTTTCCCTGGTTCTTGTTCCAAGTAGGTATCGGAAGATATAGGCCTACGTGATCAAAGTTGTTAATGCGCATTTTTTTTTTTTTTTTTTTTGTGGTTGTCTCTTCACTGTACCACAAATGGTCATTTGAGTAGCAGATGGCAAAGAGGCACGAACTGTCTCTCCATAATGACATTAAGATACCGATTTAGAGTTTCCAGAGACTTGTAAGGAAATGGATATGTTATGTATTCGTCATAGCACACAGATATGTTATGGAGACACGTATTGGAATCTACCCATTGTAATGCGAGCTATGTATGATTGCCCCGTATTCTCGTGTGTTGATGTTGCGGTGTTGCTACCCCCCCCCCCCAAAAAAAAAAAGAAAGAAAAGAAATAGAGAAAAAATGGTGCATCACTTTGCGATTTTACACACTCTGATTTATGTCTTAATTTATTGATGGGTATTTTGCGTCATCAGCGCCTTGCGACGGAACATGCAATGAAGAAACAGAGTTTTGCGACGAGGATACAAACACCTGTGAATGTCTTCCGGGGTTTTACCCAAATGAAGATGAAGTTTGTGTAGGTAAGGTGAAAACAATGAAGTCAACGAAACTCATAAAGTGTTCGATTAACATGAGGAAAAGCTACAAATGCTTGTAATTAATTGTATAGGTGGAAGGGGAAGAGGAAATGATTAGATTAGGAGGGAAAGATTGGGAGGAAGCAACACATATCCCAATGTCTAGCCAAGCACGATGTCTACAGATTCATAGGCATGTTACAATAAACAGTTTACTTTATTTCAGAATTGGGTTGACTTTCCAATGTTGAAATTGTTGAGCTTGAGATACGAATTGAATGGTAGAAATAAAACGGTAAACTTGAAATAAGGAAGTTCTAAATATATGTGTTGCCAAATACTCTTATTGAAAGAAATCACAATAAGATGTCACAAATCTCATGACATTCTGTCACAGTCTCACAATTTGCTCCTATTTTATGAATGTCACAGAAATGCTTTTGGTCGACAATTTAGCGGCTGAAACCTGTTTGCCTCGTAAGAGCCACCATTGCTTGGTAATTGAAAAGTACTGATTTAATGGGAAGGAAATATTTTTTCTTTCGAACATCGTGTTGAAAGAAATTTTAGTGAGTATCTTTATGAATGTCACCAATGTCAAATAGAGACTTTAAAAGCCATGTTATTGTTTACTCCTTTACTTTTCACTTTTCACTCTTAATTCATTAGACTCTCAGTTGACTCTCACGAGTCCGTCGAATTTTTTTGACGAATGTAAAAATCCATGTGAAAATCTATATTACAGGGATTAATCTTTATACAGTAGTGTTATAAATTCATTTCAGGACTTACCAGACCTACATTGAAAACATGAAAACAACAAAACAGATTTAACATATAAATAGATGTGTTACATGAAAGAACATATACAGACAGACCATACAGGTTTTTCACCTGATGTGTTCTAAAAAAAAAAAAAAAAAAATGTTAGCAATAAAATCTGTTTGACCTGCTTATCAGAACAATGAAAGGGGTTTAGGCATATGAATTGAAATCACATTTTGAGGTTTTCAAACTTTCGAACCAACAATATCGTCTCATATCAGACATGTACAAAGGTAAGGATACATGACACAAGCAAAATAACGAATGATCGAGGAAAAGAAAGAAAGAAACAAACAAACGGACAATGAAAAACAGAAAAACGCTAAACATACATGTACGAATGTCATCGGCTGTGGATATTGGATTTTGATGTATCCCTTTGTTGTCATCGTAGGTTTTTATGGTTATTTTTTCAACTTTATGCAGAACCAGCAGAGCCATGTAACGGACAGTGTACAGGAGAAGGAGACGTATGCAACGAAGAAACGAACGAGTGTGACTGCCGCCAGAGTTACTACAAGGACAAGGATACTGGAGAGTGCGCAGGTAATCCGTTCTGTGAAAATCAAACTTAAATGTCATCAAGACGAAAGCCTGGTGAAGTTGAGTTGAGTTTATTTATCTAATCACGGTAAAAAGCTTACTATTAACTACTAGTATAAGCTGTTTTCCAGCAAGGCCGTGAAATATACATTATACAATGTATGATTACTATAGGTCCTCAATTATTGTACAGTCTATTCATTTCACTATGTTCTATTTACCTTGTTCTCTGTTATCAAAAGAAGTGAAACATATGTTATGTCAAAAATGAAATAAACTTTGAATTGAATTGAAAAAAAATGATAACAAAACATAAAAATCATACTGTGAAGACAATGTAAATAAAACAGAACACAAATCAATCATTACAAACGAACTTAAAAATAAAAGTCGACCCCCATAAGTTTTCAGCCGTAATATATTTCAGTTTTGCAGACACCCAGGTTCCCAATGATGTAGAAGTTATTAGACTAATATCGAAACCATACTGCATTGTATTCGCGATGTAACGAATACATACAAACAAACCTTTTTTTATGCAGATTCATACAAACAAGCAACATAAAAACCGGTACAAAAACTGCAACGTTTTCAATTATATCTTTGTTATGATTTCAGCTGCCAAGTCCATAGAAGTGAGTGTAAAAGTAACCAACAAAGAATACATACCTGAGTATGAGAACCCTAACAGTGATGAGTTCAAGGAACTGGAGGAAGACGTCTGCGCCCCGGTGAGTGTCTCATTGACAGTAGTTATCAAGAGAGCATGTCAGACTTGTTTAAATATTAATTGTTTCCCTCTCAAAAGGAAAATAAAAAGAGTCCTAGTAAGCATATAGGAAATGTGAACAATCAAAAAAGACAAAGTAAGTTTCGAATCCAGGATGAGTCTAGTTCACTTTGTGAGTCCTGGTTTATAAACAACATTCTAAATACCAGGTAATCAGGAGTCTCACATGGTTGTCTATTTAAAAATAAAAAGTTTTTGCAGTGATAATCGCCACATTAAATATCTTGCAAAAGACGAGGCTATGGAAATAGCAATTTAACTTCGTTTTCCAGTCTTTCGATTTCACACTTCGAAGGAAAACTCCAGCATTTACGCCATTGTATGATTTAAATTCCTGTCTGAAAGCGAGAGAGCAACTTTTCCAGCTTTGAAATTTGCACGTGAACACTCGAGTTCTTAAGTAACCTACATAACTTTGTATTAAAGTTCATTAAATTTAACAACCAAGGGTTAGCGACCGGACAGCTGTAGAAAAAGCCAACATAATCATGAAAGCATTGCGAGAGCATATCATAATTATAACAGGTTGGAAGGCTCAACATCGACTTCATAGCTCAAAAACAAAAACAAAGACAAAAGTAGAAATAAAAACAAAAACAATTGTTCGTTGGCGTATAGACAGTTGCATCGACCGCAAGAAAATATACAGCTTATTGTCCTAAAAGAAAATTTCTTTTTACGAAGACTCTTAGGGGGTGTTGCAGGAAAGTTGCAATGAATTGCAAGCTCCCTTCTTGCAACTGCAACTTCCGATTGATTGCAAGTTGCACTATTATCTATTGCAAAGATTGCAATAGATATCTGCAATTGATTGCAACTCGACTTACTTGCAACACCCCCTAAATCAACAGTTATCTTTGTGTGCATAGTATCCATTCCCTGAAGAAAAGACAATCATGAAAAATGAAACTTTTCCCAACACTAATGCATAATAAATTATGGTAATATCAAAATTATGTGCAATTGAGCACCTGAATATGAGAAAGACCCAAGTCCTATTCGGCCAAATTCAGTTTGACATGGGAAATTGTAGCTTATGCATGGACTCATCTTGTGTATGAAATAATGATAAACCCTAATTACCCACTGATTTTGTGCCTGAAATGAATGAGTGAAATCTTATGTGAATGTATATTCATATCATAGCGCCCTCTCTCATCACTCCTTGTCCAGGTCTATTCATGTATACACAAAATGAGCATACCTTGCTGGACAGTGATGAGGAGTTACGTTGGGAAAAACAAATCAATTAGTTAGAATGGAAGCACAATTAGGGCAATACCCTTTAGAGCAGCGGGGGAAAGATACAAAAATTGCAAAAGAACCAAGTTCCTACCATTTGAATAACACAAAATTATTGGGGAATCATGTGCAGAAATTCATGTTTCAGTGCGCATGTTAGTAATGTATGGTCTGAATTTAGGAGCAACTAGAAATGTAGCAATCAATCCATTTCAGAGGATGGAGAAACTAGGGAAATGACAGCATTTATTTTTCACCTTACCTTTAAACAAATTACCACAAGATTCAGAGAATTAATATCTAGTGATTTACGTGTGTATTATAACTTTATGAAGATACTTTCCCGTACTAGAGAGACATGCTATGGTGAAAATTGTGACATTTTGCAATTTAAACTTGACCTTAGGTATGTGCAACCATTTAGGGTTGACATGTATTACATTTAGGGTTGTTATTACATTTAGGGTTGACGCGTGTTACATGTAGGGGTCTCTGGTTATTACGTTTAGGGTTAAAATGTATTACATTTAGGGTTGAGTCGATTATCACATTTAGCGTTAAAATCATATTACATTTAGGGTTGTTATTACATTTAGGGTTAAGGTGTATTACATTTAGGGTCGATATTACATTTAGCGTTGATATTACATTTAGAGGTGATACAACATATTCCATCTCACTGATATTGTAAGAACTCTTCCCAATCCCCCAAACCCATGCACATATTAGTCGCTCTTTTACTGACACTGAAAAGCAATGAATGACATGTTACCGACATTGTTTGCAAACCGCGCTTTAAGTCCCTGCAATTCAATTTATGTTGACAGTGTTACTTTTTCATGCATAATTGTTCGTCTTTCACCAGAGTCAATGCGGATGAAAAAGAATCAACATACACAAGTGATAAATGTATCAAACATAAATATCAAAGAGTAAAAAGAAGAACAAAAATGAAAAAAAAAAGCAAGATATGCACCCCTGCACGTGCTAACAATTTTCCCGTATGTGGTGTTATTTCTTTGTTTATTTTCTCTCAAAATATGTAGATTAACGAGGCATACAAAGATAACCCAAATTATGTTGGATGCAGCGTGCTCACTTTCACTGAAGGCAGTGTCAACGTCGAGTATATTCTCACCTTTGACGAAAACTCGGAAGAAACAGCAGAGTCAGTCGAAAATGATCTCACTGATGTGCTAACTGGAAATACCAGCTCGAACGGTACACTTAACTTCGGAGGAGGACCTATTGCTCAGCGTAAGTTCTGAGAAGAGCGAGATATGAGAAAGAACTATTTGACGTTTGTGCCAGTATAAGCAAACTTACATTTGATTTATAATAATGAACATATTGTTTATCCGCCTGAAGTGATAGTGCTTCCAAAGCCTCCCACATATTAGCAAGAAATGTGTAATTCCACACCATTGTAGCCCTGCTGGAAAGAACAGAGTAAATCACAGTATGAAACATGTAGTGAAACACAGTGTGAACACATCGTGAGCACCGTGTGATATCTCTTCACACAGTTAAATTCGAACTTTTAACAACGTGGTCAAATTGTGAATCATCGATTCACGGTGTTAAATATAACATTGCGATGTGAACTCTCTGTGGATAAAAAAAAACACTTTGTGAAATCATCTTAACATTGTGAAATTCGAGGGTTTTGACATACAACACTGTAGTTGACTATGTGAACATATTGTGAAAACACTGTGAGGCACTGTGTTCTTTCCAGTAGGGAGGTAACGTACCACCTGCCCATTGTGCCTCTCTCTTTCTGTCTCTCTCTCTCTCTCTCTCTCTCTCCCTCTCTGTGTTATATATATATATATATATATATATATATATATATATATATATATATATATATATATATATAGTGCATGAGGCTGAATGCACTACAACAATATAAGCAACGACAAATTCAGAATTTGGAGGTGCTTGGTACTTGTTATAGTGCAATAAGATGTCATGCACTATGTGTTATATAAAATAGCATACATACCCAGGCAAGATAAATTGAAAAAATACGAAAGTCTAGCGGTTTAGATCATTTAAGACTCTAACGCTACACGTGTCTAGACAAGCAATAATACCAGTTTTTTAACCTGTGTAGACAAAATCCTGAAGATCCAAATTCAAACACAGAGTCTAGGGTCTACGTGGTTATATCTAACGATTTCTAGGCCCTACGATAGATTAGGTCTAGGGGCCCTGGCCTAACGTTCTAGACCTACGTCACTTACGAGCGACAGAGCTAACGTTAGTTAACACTTGACCCTACATCCTACAATATGTCTACCATGGATCTAACATTAGCAGTAACACGTTAGACGCCTATGTTTACTTACTGCACTGTGGGTCCAGGACCAGGACTAGATGATGTTTTGTAGGATTAGGGATCTACTGGATTTAAACACAAGGCTCGTGCCAGGCATCATTGAAGTCACCATTGCTGCACAAGTGGATTCCGAGAGTGTGTTGTAAATGTCGTAGTAAAAGTTCATAGCGTAGCGTGATCAAAGGGCGCTTAGCGTATACCGTACACACACACGCTACCCATTTCCACGGCGCACTTCCGCGTAGAATGTACGGAGAAAGCGGCACAAATCTTGGGTTGACTTGCTCAATATCCGTCGGATTGATTCCTTTTTCAGAACAGTAGGAGTCCAAAATTCGTAGGGCGTATTTGATGGCATCCTTTATGTCCTTATTGTCTAAGATACTGTTTATATAGATCAGTCTCTGTAAAATTAGCGAACCTGTTCATTTCAACTTCCATGTTTAAATCTACCGCTGAAAGTCTAGTCCCACACAGATAAGTTGCTGGCATAGCCAGCGAGAATCGATAATAACGATAATATCGAGCATATCGCAATCGCGTCGATAAGGTGCGGGATTCAGTACTCGATGATTAAAATGAGGGAGCAAAAACCGATATCAAATCGATAGTGGGTTATCGTCTGCAATCGTTATATTTTTCGTGCACTATAACTTTTGTCGTGCACTGCCGGCCTGTATCATAAGTATGTGTGCTATTTATATATATATATATATATATATATATATATATATATATATATGTAATATATATATATATATATATATATATATATATAGGTACATATATACAGCCTGCATTATATTTATATGTATGTATATCACGTGTGTGTGTACATATACATCTATGTCATTGTAAAAACCCTTACGAGATAAAGTTCTTTGATTTTTTCCAGCTAGATTTCAATTTCTACGCCCTTGCTTTTTTAAAGTAATTATTCATCATTTACCTTTGCGCCGAGACACTAGATGTCTTCGAGCACCGTCAAACTGTTTATTGTCTCTGCAATTTTTCATGGACTTGCACAAGACATGACACAAATCGCGATTGTGACGAAATGTGATTCCAACTCACAGGTTATTTGTGTTATTTTATTATTCTAATCCACAGCTCTTAATGAATGTGAACAGGATATCGACGACTGCGAGGATACCCAGACCTGCATAGATAACGGTGAAAGAGGCTTCACATGCAAGGACCCCGCTCCAGATGGTCAGTATACATTATACTTGCTCTGCATTATTGAATTACTTTTTATTTTACTTTGAAGTAACAGAGATTAGGCAGAGTACGATAGAATGTACATTATGATTAACTTGATACATGTTATTTTTGAAGCCTTTTCATAATGATTATAACGCGGGGTATTTACAACATAATTGGCATTGTCGGCTTTCTGCGCGCATACCATTTCCCAATCAACCAAAGACACAATGGTAATGAGTTTGCGTTCTTTATGTACCTGTGATATCTGTTTTCCCCATGTACTTTTTTTTCTTTTGTCTTTTTCATAATCTCGCCTTGTTTTGTATGGTAGAATGTACAATGAAGTTAAGGTGAAGAGAACTTCTCCCTCATTACCTTTAACGTGGCATGATATCTGTGAATCTGACCAATAATATTTTCTTGAACTACCAAAATTTAGTGCAGAGAGAGATGAATCCCCATCATTTTTTATTTTGCTCCTAAAAACAGAGATAGAATTAGAAGAATAAATGGCTAGAGGTAGAATTAAGTTTGCATAATTTTACGAGAGTAGGTCTGTCAGAAAACACCAAAGGCCTAGAAATTAATCTGCCCTTAATGTATTCGCACTGCCTAAAATAAATTTTAAGCGAAATTCTGGGATTTATCGTGCTGTAGACATGGTAGAGTTACCAATAAGAATAGTACAGGTCACTTCCTACTATCTTCAAGATAGATGTTTAAAAAAAAATGAGACAAGTAAACGTCCGCTCTCGTTGATAAAAAAAGAGGTAATAAAGAAAACAACTGTTTTGTCGGATTTCCAAATCATAAAATGAACTTTCGTCGCCATCGTCGTTACTGCAGATACGTGGAAAATCATCGTTGGAGTTACAGTATCAACAGGAGGCGTCCTCTTGATTGCGATCGTCGCATTACTGTGCTGGCAATGCAGATATAGGCAGAAGAGTTCAAAAGAAGAAGGACTTGAAGTCAATCATGCTAGCCTAGCGGAACCGATTACTGAGGTGACGGTGAATAACAACGGGACTGTCGGAGAGGTACAGACATTTTGCTGACAATCAGATTGTTAACCCAATTAAACTCTGGGAAAGTATTATTTATCACATCTCTTATCCAATGGGTAAACTAGACCGCACAACCACCTCCTCTACTAGAGATCATACAGTCAAAATAAAACTAAGCCGTTTAGTATGATTGTTGTTTGTTTGTTTTTTCGCGTCTCTGTGTGCCGTTTCTGGATGTCAAGTGTATCACTGAAAAAAGAATCCTCTTCATGTCTTTCCGTAATGCCAAAAATATAGATACCACTGCAGTTTCTGTTATTTATTGATGTATTATCATTCCGTTTTAAGGGGTATCCATGTAGTTTTAAAGTATGTTGTTTGCTCTGGTATTTTTTTTTCTTTAATTCGCCGTTGTCCTCAACAGTGTGTATCTCACAATCTTCAAATGGATTGTTTTTGATCAGATTATTCTGCCGTGGAGAGAACAGTCAATGAAGGTAGAGAACGACTACACGTTTGGTACGGATACCGGAACGCGAGTCATTTTTCCATCACCGGACTACATTGACGACTTTGGAGCGCAGGTTTCAATTCCACAGGCCAAGTACAGGGGAAGCACTCATAATGGACACGCCTCTAGTGGGGTTCCAGCCCATCTGGATGAAATTGGTCAGTCCTACAAGAATGCCGCATATGGCATTGACGACGACGACAACGGCTATTTTTAGCTCGAGCGGCCGCATTTTTGTATTGTTATCTTTTGTATGTTCATGGTTGTTACAGATTATAAAAAAGTTGAGTTATATTACCTAACGGTATCAAAAATACTTTAAGTCAAAGACTTTGAGTAATCTGAATTATTATGGCTATGACAAGTTTCAAATACTATTTTTCCTTAAGAAACGCTTGTTATCATCATAATGTACATAGTGACAATTCAACTGATAATCGCATGTATATTTCCTCGAGAAAAAAAAAATGAAGCAAACTCTTCATTTGTGAGCATGTTAGCATGATTGTGAGATTTCGTTCGGAGGCGAAACAGGGAAGACTTCACAGTGTAATAATCTCTAGCATGTTGTGTAGTATGCCAATATAATATTCGCCCATCTAATAGGAGATTTGCTATTGAAATGGTAATACAGATTATATTAGAAGTAACATACGATTCACCAGAGCAAAGTAACAAATAACCCAATGTGGTAGGCGTTCTCATCTATATAATATGTGCATTAAATCGTATTTCCCGGCTAATTTTGCCTTACTTAGGTAGTACAAAAGAAGTTTTATTAACAGTTTTATAGATCCGTCCTTTGTTTGGCACTTATTTACTGCATAGTTGATAGACACACTCAAACATAAATATATTTTTTTTAATGGTTTTGTAGACAGAACGTAGTGTACGTATGTTAAAAGGAACCCAAAACCCCAAGAACATTGTGGATTGGGGAAAAGCAGCAACATCAGTGAAAGTTTGAGGAAAATCGGACAATTGATGCAAAACTTAGTAATTTTTAGAGTTTTGGTGTTGGAACCGCTGGATGAGGAGACTACTAGACGTTATAACGTATGTTTGGACAACAATTATATAAAGAAAAGAAAAAAAATCTACGAAAATTCACTTTTCTACCATATTGAAAGAGCACTGGACTAACAAAGGGTTACCGCTTTCAGGAAGCAGGGGAATAATTGCTACCCTTAACATATTTCAGTATCAATTTGATGGAATGCGTAAATTTCATGGAAAAATTAATTTTTGTCGAATTCCCCTTAAATTGTCTTTCTGTTGTCCACACATACGTCGTAATTCCTAGTAGTCTCCTCATCCAGCAGCTCTTAGACCAAAATGTTACAAAGTCATAACTCATAACCCGATAAAGATATTACGACTTGACCTGCGAATCGGTACTCCTATCAAAAAAAAAAAAAAAAAAAAAAAAAAAAAGACGAGACAAATCATTTTTATCATAGATATTCATTTGTATTTTGTTTCAGTAGAGTACTGCGGATATAGAAATACATTAGTTACTTTGTTTAAAACATTTCAATTCACTGAGAAGTGACATCTTTAGATCTCAAACATCTGTAAAATAGAACACATGTATATAGTGAATTATATTTCAGTGCGACAATGTTTCTATCTTAGGTGTCTTGTGGGAAAGTTTTGATTTTGAGTTGGCAAAGGAGCGACGGTTGTATAGTGATCGGAAATTGTATGATAGTACAGCTTTTCGTCTCACCTCCCTGATTACAGTACTGATTTCAATGTCTGATCGGGGTGCACCGATAAAATTGCTGTGAAATTATGGAATTCTCTTGGAAAAATATAACAGGCTCTACCTGCTGCATTTTTTTTTTATTATGAAGAAATCTTTGATTGATTTCCATGTTTTCTCAATGAATACTTAATCTAACTCTACCTTTTCCTAATTCTCCATTGTCATCTGGATGACCGCGGACTTGTAACTCTATTTTTTTGTTGTTCTGCCCATTGTGAGTGTGCGATAATGTTTGTGTGTGTGTTTGCGTGTGTGTTTGTTGTGTGTATAGGCGAGTGCGTGTGCGTCATGTTACCACTGGCATAACGACAAATGTATTTTCGCACTGATCATTTGCTTTATGTTTACTTGTTATATAATTTTGTTATAACTGGAGTAAAAATATTGTACCGGAAGTGAGAGACTGGATTATACCACTTCGCTTTCTGTTAGTCCCTCAGTTTCAGTTTCTAGTCATCGATGCAACAATTAAGACGCTTTTCTATGTAAAATAATTTGGCATGAAATATGCTGTTTTGACGTTTATGATGTTTATGTGTATTATGTACAAATGAAAATAAGAATGAATGAATGAAAATTGATGAATGATTGCCATGGATTTATTGGTTAATGGTGTGAGTTTCAGAATAGAAAACACTATAGAATTTAGGATAAGAATGCATCTTATATTCTTTTATCACATTCAACACGATTAAGAATCTCTGATATTCTTACTCTTTTTGTGCTAGACTTACCAGACTTCAGTTTCTGAATTATTTCATTAAATTCGTTAGCATTTGAATAGAGTGATCGGCATGTTATACCTATGATCAAGTTTGGCGGTTAGGAATATGCATTAAAGGGAAATGCTACGGTGCCATTTATTCAGCTGTATCATGTGAATCTATAATATAACAGCCCCTTTTTGACAATGGGTATATGATCTGCCATCGAGTACCAATCATTGAGTTAGTCAGAGAACCAGGTTTTTAGCCAGACCAATTAGAGAACCCTTGGGGATTATTAAAATGATCGTATAGTTTTGGTAGCGACCTAACCTCAGGTCTCTCACATTTTCTGCGAAATAATGAGAAACCTAAAATTTTGTCTCCCTCTAGATACAAATTAAATTGTTAAGATCGCAACTGCTGATCTGTAAATTAATAAACTTGTCGGAAAAAAAGAACCAGTGGGATTCGAACCTGTCATCTACTGCTTTCTGGGGCAGCGACACTACCACCAGGCTGTCCCTGGTTGCCGGCAGTGATACGATGAACATGGAACAAATACACAAGCTCCGAAATTCCAACATTGCTATGTTAAGTAGTCTAAGGCGAACAAGGCATAGCATAAATGAAAGTAAGATAATATTCAGAGGGGTGAAGGCTCAGGTGTGAGTTTCTTCAATTTTGTCCCCCTCTTCGAGGGAGACAAAATTGAAAAAAAAAAAACAAACTTTACACCTGAACCTCCCCCTCCCCTCACCCACCCCCACTGATATCTTTCTTTTATATATTAACGACAAACCTCTTATCATGAAGAGCATGTAATTCCAAAAGGAATTCAACCTTTATTTGATGGTAATTGGCATTGAAATGACTGAAGTATCAAAAAAAAAAAAAAAAAAAAACAGGGGGGTCCTAATAAAAGGTGGGACCCACTTTTTATTACGATTGCTTTGTTTTACCTTGTTTTTGGATGTCTCAGTCATTCCAAAACCGATTTCATCAAAGTGAACTTTGGATTCCTCTTAGAATTGTATGCTCTGCAGTATTTCGTGAGTGGTTTCTTGGTATCTTGCAAAAAGGTCAAAAGCCCAATCCTCAGCTCAACCAATAGTTTACCATTCAATTACCCTTTAATTCACCCTCTCCCCCAGAAAAAAAAGGAGACAAAAGAAAACAACTTGCCAATATGACGAAGTGCTTCTACTGTTTAAATGACGAGAACCCAAATCAGTGTCAGTCTTTAATGGGCTCCAAGTAAAAATTAGAAGTAGATAGGATAAAATATCAGAAATTAATGATAAAATGTTTCGTACTTCTTTTACATCATTGTGATTGTTTTCGTTTTCTTACTGACCTTGATCATAATTATGCGTAATCTCCCGCTTACCTGAAATAAACTCTGTAGCAGTCCACTTTCTTCAACAAATTAAAAAAGAAAAAAAAAACATGAAAGTGGCATCACGTGAATATGTCTTTGGATCATTCCGTCTACCATGTCTACTGTATTTTTGACAGTTTATATATACAGTAATGTGTTTATATTTTTCTTCAAATTTAATTCAAATGAATTTATTTGGAATTTTCTGCATTGAACGTATACTACAAATGATAAACAGTCATTTATTTTTGTTTTCAAAACAATAAAACATACAGTGGGTACATCCGAACATAACTGAGATATACATGTACAGACTAAAGAAAAGAATAAGAGAACACGTCAATTGAGAACCACTCGGGATAAAGTGAATCAAATGCTCTGGCTGAATTATGGCGCATGTGCAGTATTGGGAGTGTGGATGCAGAAGACTGTCGTCAAATAGGCATATAGCTTGATATATATAATATATATATATATATATATATATATATATATATGATATATATATATAGTATATACATGAACAGGAATGAGTCTCAAATACGCCATCTGTAGATCGAACAAGAAGGTTTTTATTCACAAAATTTTCAATCCGCCTCGGGCCTTCGCCGGTGTAATGTATTACTAGGACAGTGATATACACTACACTGACAAAGGCCCGTGAATAAAAACCTTCTTGTTGGATCTACAGGTGGCTTATTTGAGACTCATTCTTCTTATGATTATACCATTCGAATTTCAACACGTGGAAAATTCCAAGATGAACATAATATATATATATATATATATATATATATATATATATATATATACATGTCTCGGCATTTCTTCATTAAGAAATATGAAAATAAATGCACACATACACAAACACACACAGACACACACAGTAGGGAATCATTCATTATACACAGGTTTAATGGCATATTTGGGAAAAGTGCGGCGCGAACGGAGATCCACAGTCTGCCTACGTAGCAATGATATTATAGGATATGTATAACCTTTCACGTCTATGCATTTGGCTAGTACGTCAATGTTCAAATATCTGTCACTTGTTTCAGTTGACAATGTGTTTGACGACTGTTTCTTATGATAGCGATAAAATGTCACTGCAATTACTTCATACATGCCCTAGCTCAATAAACGAAATCCATAAACATATTGGGTCATGAATCATGCTGTTGGGTAAACAATTTGTTCTTCAAAGGAATGTAAAAATTGATGTGCTCCTATAAATACGTGTCATCGAAATGCCTGAAAATACCATAACAATAATGACAATTTGCACAATGCGCTACGCTTGTTTACCCATATTTTATTTCACAAAAAAAGCAAACAAGCTTTTGATAATAAATGAATAAATCTTCCCTGTACCAACAAACTGTAATATGAAAGGAAAATGCAAGTCCATATAT
Organism: Diadema setosum; assembly: GCF_964275005.1. Lineage (NCBI taxonomy): Eukaryota > Metazoa > Echinodermata > Echinoidea > Diadematoida > Diadematidae > Diadema > Diadema setosum. The sequence goes on from NC_092699.1 coordinate 8,891,492, forward strand.
TATATAGTCGTATTGAAATACGCGTTGAACGTGCTATGATTACAACTATAATGTCCACATATTGACGTCAACACATGAAGAGGAGGACCATCCCTGACAAGGAACTGGTGCAGACAACCATACTTCCTCGAATAGTTCGAAGGGGAAAATTCCGCAGTGCAACACACGAGATTCTCGACTTTGTCTTCTGGCGACTCTTTACATCATGGGAGGGCGAAGGAATTGTCATAAGCTCAAAACATCTTCGTACGCATAAGCCGAAAAGACGCTCCCCTGTCGCCTGTAGAGTTCCACAAAGGTTAGATCATGCAGCAGTTGCAACTCGCCTCATAATGACGGACATACATGTGCTTAGCCTCCTTTATTTATCACCCTTTCGTATGGATATTTTGGATGTAAAACAGTGTGCTGAGTAAATACCTGGAGATTTAAGTCTTTCATGAGCAAGGATCGAACGATGAAAAATCCTTAATTAGCGTTTACGCATACCTAACGAATCAATCATGTCTACCACTTTAGTGCTGAGAACTACGTTTATGCTTCTCTTTTCAACGATGCTGGTTGTTGAAGATACAATTGCAGGTAGAGTACATTAATCCATGTTTATTTGTTCTTGTGAATTTGGAGAAATTTCGAGTGTTTAATGACTATCGAGCAACTATGCAGTGCGGGGATGATAGAAAAAATATTGTTACAAAGTACATAAAAGCGTATAGCCGATGATCTGAAGTTTGATAGTCCATTTTTAAGTTGAATTTCATTCTCCATAACAATGGTGGAGTAACTATTATTATCCTTGAAACTATATCAACCTTCACCATTAATATGAAAATTTAACACGAAATGGCACCAATAACAGTTTTAAAAAAAGAAAAAAAAAAGAAAAAAATCATTTTCTTTTTATTTTTTTTTAAAGATGTAATAACATTCCCTACCATATTTCCTTGGCATTTTTCAGAATGATACCCAACGCAGAAAACTTTATTAAAAAAATTGATACATTTATGTGTATTGACTTCTTTCCTATTACAGTATTTTCGTAATTACGCGCTGTTAAAATGTTATCTGAACGAGGAGAGCCCAAATGCATTTTAGAAAGTCTGGGGGCTTTTATGCCACTTAAGATATATTGTAGTGTGAAGCGTGAGTTAAGTATTAAGACACTCAAAGGGATTGAACGCCATTCGAAAGCAAGTTTTCGTACCGTGCAAACCCTCACGTAGGCTTATGTAATCTAATATGTAATTCCTCCAATGCATTGAAATCCCCATTTCAGCACCCATGTCATAAAGAAAGAGTCGGCGGCAAATAATGTCACACTAAAATATTGTTGGTAATATCTAGGGTTCGTTTGGTTCATTGCAGCATTATTTTTCTCCAAGTACAATGACAAATCAATACAAGTTGACTTGACACAGAGAAAGGAGTAAAACATACAAATCAATACAGATATTGTCAATTTCATAACAACATTTTCCCAATACATGTAAATTTAAAGCAACAATACATGATGCATGCTGTAGTGGTATGGGAAAAAGAAAAATAAAGAAAGCAATACAGGGGGTAATTGAGGATATATGACTTACAAATAACTGGTTTATATTTCTTTATTCCCAAGATTATACCTCGTTATTGTAAAGGTTTGTTCGTCCTCTAATGAAATAAAGTTCGTTATTCCCAAGTTTCATCAATAAAAAAAAACTTTCGTTAATACCCAGTATGGGAAAAGTTATGTAATTTCGAAGGTTCGTCTTTAAATTAAATGTTTTTATAACTTCGAGCTGAATAGCCCTTGGAATAATGATCTTAATTTCATTTTCGGATTTACGATACTTTCTTTTGTATGTGTTAAACAAGGACTTAGTCTTATTCAAGGCCTGCTTCTCAAGGGAGCCCTTCAACAATTAATAACATTCAAATAATATATCTTAATAAATGTTTTATACATTACAAAACATATATAACACAATATTTTATAAGTATATACAACGATGAATTTCATTAGAGTGTGAAAAATTATGTAGACAGATAAAAAGAAAGAGAGAGAGATAAAGCGAGAAAGAAATAAGACGCGAATGACATTGTATGCAACTTGCAAAATCCAAAGTAGTCTCTCCCTCAAGATTACAGCCATCAATAGAACATGATTATTATGTTGTATTGATGGCTATTGTCTGGAGAGGAAAAACCATAAAACTATATTGCTGGAGGCGTCTTGAATTTTTCCAAAAAGCTTTATCTAGCCAAGTCTCAGATAAAGGCATTTTATGACCTTCTAGCAAACAATTTATGTCGCCTGTTTTATTCTTAAGACTTCTACATTCAAATGACACAATGAGGGAACGAATATGTAAGTTAAAAAAAATGATACCTTCTTTCCTTACATGTGGATTTAACTGTTAAACGGTAAAAATACTTAAGGATAAACAGTCTTTCGATTAAAGCTTGTAGATGATGTATGTGTGCGTGCAATATGTGCACGTTATAAATCTGTCTCTATCAATTTGCCCGTGAATTTATGAAGATTTATTGAAACAACTACAATTAAATTTCAATATGCTGACGTAAACAGAAAATCTGCATAACAGTCCACAACACGGCAATACTCAAGATATGGGTGTATAACATGATACACAATCTTTGAAGTCATGATAAAGGTTGAATTCATAGCTCCAATGGAGCAGGTTGTTAAAAGACCATTCTATCCAATCGTGCGACTTTTACAAAACGTGTGCTCTGAAAAGATGCCGATCACACGAACAAGACAAATGATTTGTGAGTTTTTAATCAATTAGTCAAAATGTCCTCCCACCCCCCCCCCCGCCAAAAAAAAAAAAAAAAAAAAAACCCACAAAAAAAACAGTGTTCATGATAGTAATAGAACGATTATTAATCACTGGTGTAGCTATTTTGCTCACCATTTTATGCATAATGATGTTTGCATTCAGCTTGCATGGGATGATCCCCTTTTTTTTCTTTAAATTTGATAACTCACCGATTCTCTTGAATTTGAAAAGTTTGCCAACGTCCGGTCTTCGACAACCCATTTGGAGTCATTGTAGTCCCAGAACAAGAGAACTACACAGACTGGTCTAGGATTGACTTGTCCTGTACGAATGGCACCACACCATCGGTGCCTGATTACTCTTACTGCAAGGCACCAAATTATACATGGGTACCCGATGTTTCGACCTTTACATGTCTAGGTAGGTTTGAATCATTTGTTACAAATTCTCACGGTATGCAAACGTCGGAGATCATATAATCTCTTTCCTTTAAACTCTCAGATAAATCTTTTGGTATCCATTGATCCTCGCGAAAGCATTTTGTGTTTCTTTTTTCTTAATTTCCTTGACCTGTTTACATGAATGCGTGTGTGTGTGTGTTGCTTTATCCTCATATTCAAAAGCTATACATAATAATATGTATTTATATTTATAAATTCCCAGACTCTGACATCCCGGTTTCTTTTGCAATTGTTGTAATTGTTGTTGCCACTGATCTGTTCGATTATAATTTAAGCATCTTTGTGAATAAATATTCCACTAATGATCTACTTGATGTTTTTCTTCACATGTTCCAAAGAAACTACTCAGTTCACAGCTATCCCACCCGCCAACAATACGATTATCACCTTCCACTTACTCGCTCAATGTTCGCGAAGAAAACTATTATGTATGCGGAGCCGAAAAACTAGAATGATCTCCATCGACAATTCACGGGTTGTTTATTACTATCATTCTTCAAATGCAAATTGAGACTTATTGAACAACCACATCAGTTAAGTTAATAGAATTTTTTTCTATATTGTTCAGGATTATCCTACTGTACAGTACTGCATGGCTGTTGTCATGTTAAATCAGACTTGAACCCAGCTATTTGCGCTCTCAATTTCTCCAACAATGTTCGGAATTCTTCCTTCTTTAAAGACATTGGGGCGTGGTATCAGCCGGTATTTTTATTTTCGCTGCACTGCAACTGGTTGTTTGATTTTTTTTTTTTTTTTTTGGTCTGGATTTGCAGGTACATTATGTTCTCTTCCCTATACTTCTTCGTCTCTTTAATCTTAAGACACGAAACGTATACTTTTCTAAAACTGTCTAAACCGTATACCATTGTCATTATACACTGTTGTTATTACTGCCAAAATGATAACGTCTCATCCGTTTACAGCATGTGGCTTATCCGACTACCAGACCGGCATGAGAGAAGAATTTGCAATATCCCTGTGTATTTGTATTTTTGTTTTGTTTTTTTTTTTTGGTCTACTTTTCGGTCATTTGTTGTACCCGTGCTCCTCATCTCAATCTTAGCTCGAATTTAATTGGGACCTACCCTTCACAAGCATGCTTTTTAGTAGGTTCCTTCATATTTCCTTAGCTTTCATTTCCATATTCCAACTTTTATAGATGTTTTATATGTTTGCAGTATTCTAGGTATGTCTGCTAGCTGGATAGTATGTATAGGCCCTATTTCATTTTCTAACATTATGTCTCCTATCTGGATATCATGTATTATTCAATTTTGCTGCATTTGATGTATTTGATTTAATCATTCATTGAGAAATATAGAATAAATGAAGTGAAATGAATTGTACCTCGTTACATTAACATCAGAGCTATTGATTCAAATCCAGACTATTCATCCTCCGTGCTTAGATTTTCTGTTTAGTTGAAAAGACAGATACACTATCGACATTTACGTTAATTGAACATGGTCTATACACACACGCACACACACACAGACACAAACAAGGATTGATCTTGGCAAGTTAGTAATAATGTGACAGTGTAGACATACAAACACATTGGAGGACGTACTCCATAGTGTAACATATGTGATGTTTGTCTCTACATGTTTCCATATTTTATATGTGTCTGTAAACATTTACTGTTCAGCACATACAATTTATTCAAAATATGGAGAATCTAATTATCCCTTTTTAATATCGAATGCATGCAACTACTAATTTATAACACTTTTATGACGTGCACACTTCATTTCAAAAACAGAAAAGGGGTAAAGTTCTCAATTAAGATAATACAGATAGACAATGTCATTGTTATATAAGACAATTAAAATTTATTTCATGATTGGTTGCGATTGTTGCATTTGTGTCTATATAAAGGGCAATGTTTGACTTCCGACATCGATGATGACATCAGAGTAACAATTTCTTCCACTGACGGAAACAGCTATGGAGATCAACCTATTTACGATGGAACAACGGTTTATCTCTCCTGTGCTGTTCCTGGAAATTTCATCGGAGAAAACAGCGCAGTTTGCTTTAACGGAACTCTTGGGGACCCAACATCACAATATTGTGCAGGTATGCTATGAAACTCAAATGTATACCAACAACGATGCCAAGTTCCACTCAACTTATATTATCCTTTCCTTCACGTTTTTTTGTGCTGTTCCTGGCAATCTTCAAGGGGATGACAGTGTATCTTGTTCAAACGGAACGCTTGTGGACTCAGCATCATAATACTGTGAAGATATGCGGTAGGGGTCAGTGTACCAATACCGGTGCCAGATATCTTTGGGCTGCATTAGATACGCAGTGTATGTCTTTTTTTCCTCAAGAAAATAACCCTTTTTGCACTTGACTGAATGAAAGATGTCCAGGTAATACGATTTGAAATCATCATCATTGCCTAATACAGGTGTCGTATGATGGTGGTGGATATCCCTATAGTTTGATGCAGCACTAAATCAATCCGGCAACTTTCGTAATCTGTGTTCACTTCTTAATAAATGTTGAGAATATAGCTGAAGAGATGTTTTTCTTTCCCACCATTAGATAAAAGTTCAATCCATTATTTGGATGGGACTGATATTTCAGAATCTGCCCTTTGAAAAATCCATGTCTGGCGACGTTTTGGTGGTTTTGTAATGAAGGGTCAGACACACACACACACACACACACACACACATATATACATATATATATATATATATATATATATATATATCCGTTGGTTATATATCCGTTGGGAATATATAATTTGTTGAGGATTGGAAAGTGCTCAATGCTGTAAAGCAGAGCATATTAGGCGTACCAGACAAGGCACCAAAACACAGGTACGCCTATATATATATTATATATATATATATATATATATATATATATATATATATATATACAATACACATACGTACATACATACACACATACGTACACACATGCGCGATAATTAACCCTTAAACATAACAACACACTGAAGCTCATGTGGCAGCAAAGACGTGCCCCTAAGTCATTACTTATCTCAGGATCAACTAAAACACATTGAAGGAAAAAAAAGAAACTTTTTTACAATGCGAAATCCTTTTTGTGGCTATGAGACAAATTCGCCCAAATTCATCACACAACCAATGCGCAGGTAACGCTCAGAGGGTACAAAAAGTACATTTTACCCAGAGTCACACAACAGGTGTAAGAAATTAGCGAAAGTTAGAAAGAAATTAACAAATATCTGCAAGGTTGAATTAGAAAGAGGAACGTTATGAACTATTTTTATTTTACATTCTAAAAAAAAAAAAATCGTATATATTGCAATCTAGCAATAAAGAGGCTTCTGAACATTTTGCAGTCACGAGAATTTCAGTAGTAAAAAAAAAATCGAAACAAAGCAAAAAACTATGTATGAGCAACAAAAGACCTACTGAAAGGAGAAATAGCACCTATAGCGATAGCAATGTGGTTTTCGGGAGAAACATCATGAAAATAAAGCTTCAAATTCTCTTGGATTTCTAAGCTTTGAACCACCAAACAATGATGCCATATTACAACATGTCATGTAAGGTAAACACAATAGCAACAACTTCAAAATACGCGAATAAACAAATAAAGAGTTGCCACTTCCCTTTTATAATGATACAGGTCATTTACAATGATGATGAAAACATATTCGAACACATAATGTAATGTGATTTCGAAAATTGTCGTGGAGACGGATACTTACTCACAAACAAAGTCGCTGCCGATTTATTTTAACGTTTTGATACCACTTCCATATCTTTCCAAGACCTTTCACAAAGTTTACATTCACCATCAAAATTATCCGGACGAAAAATTTTATACCCTGGTTTAAACTACGGGAAGTTATGTAATCCATGTTAGCATTCCAACAAATAACCTACCACCACCCGTCAGCAAACATGGACAAAATTATGTCTATACCGTCCTTACTTCTCGATACGGTGGCGAAAAATATTATAATCATAATATTTGCCATCCTTTCTTTCGATATTAGTGACGAAAAATATTACTTAAACTATATCTTATGATGATTTGAAAAGTAGCCTACCATTTGAATTCATGAAGTTCATAAAATCGAGTACTGCGAAATTATCCACATTCATGAAATTCTTCCGTCGAGATGTTCTCATTGCAACTGATTGACAAATTGCCGTTATCGTCGTATATAAGCACTGAAGTGACGAGTGTTTTAGTAGTTAGTACCATGACAAAAGATCATGGGCGTATATACTCGAGCAGGATTCGAACCTACGACCTCCTGATCACCAGACAGGCATTCATTTCATTTCATTTCATTTTTTTTTTCATTTCCGGCCAAAGCATATAATATGACAATATCATATAAACAAATTAAGTGCAATGTAACTTTTACATTTCCAAATGAAATTTAGATATACGTCATTTGTTTACATGAATCAATAAACATACTAGTTGAAGAAATACATGGACAAAATGTGACTGAATCATAACAAAGAAAAGGTCGGAAATGGAGGGGACTGCTTAAAAAGCCAAGCTTGTAGAATGCAGACCCCTCGTGAGTCGTGAAAATTATAGTAATAATGCAACAAGACAATTTGACAAAATCCTCGGGAAACAGAACATAAAACGAGTACGTACAAAAATGCACACACAGACAGAAACAAAACTGCTCTCTTACATACGCGTGGAAAGAATAAACAGGAGGTCAGAGGCCAGAAGGGGACAGGAAGACAGAGGAAGACAGAGGAAAGGGCAAAGGAGGAAGAGTTCAAGGGTCGATGCCAGGGCACATGAGACTTTGGTCTTACCGAGAAGTGGACTATCTGCGAGTGATTTATTATAACGGTTATGAAATAAATTAAACAAAGTAAAGACATTAGCAGCAAAGAAATCAGTTAGGAGCTTTCGAAATGCAAATCCCCAGTGATGTAAGAATTAACAAACATTTTCTTTAATTTGAAAGTAAAAGTGTTGAAACTTAGAGATTCTTTTATGCTGCTGTCAAGGGAATTCCAGAATTTAGGTCCAGCGAAAGAGAATATAGACTTTGCAAAAATCGTCCTAAACAGTGGTAAATGGAATTCATTGGTTTGTCTGGTGGGGTATGAATGTACAGTTTTATTTTGAATAAACATGGAGTCAAACGCAAAAGGAAGGGAATGATTTATCAATTTGTACATAAACTGACCTAGATTCAAACAATACAAATCCTTGATTTTTAAAATATTATTTTGAAAGAACAAGTCATTAGTATGACATCGCCACGATTCTCTACAAATAATACGAAGAGCTTTTTTCTGCAATAATAATATTCTTTCTAAATATGAGGAGTAAGTGTTGCCCCAGGCGAGAATGCCATAGTTCAGATCATCTTTTTGATTCTTTTTTTTCTACATCTGTGATCTTTTGTGTGATCTTTTGTGTGTTTGTGTGATCTTTTGTGTTTCATTTCATATTTTGTGTTTCATTTCATATTATGATGTATGTTTCACTACCCAGGTGTATGAAATGTGACCGTGCATCACAAAATGAACAAAAAGTTGCACGCACTGATTTTGTGTGAGGATTGAAAATAGGTGAAAAGAGTCAATTTGGTCAATCTTGACTTTTTTTACATTTTCTAAAAGAGCAAGACCTCTTCTACGTTTTGCTAAAATTTGGGATCATAAAAAGAAGAGAAAAGTGTGTTTTTAGCAGTTTAGCTCGAACATTTTTTTTTTTTTAGAATAGTGTGATCAGGTGTGTCTTTAGAGTCCCCTTTTCATTTCCTTAAAGCCCTGTACATACTTTTCACTTTCAGCTCTTATAACTTTAGAAAAGATGACGCTACTGCTTTAAAAGTTGGCATTAATTACGGACAGAATTTCGTAATAAAGCAAGCCCAATTTCAGCTTAATCTAATAATCCCTTCATTGTTGTTACTACGGTGGTTTACATCCTTTTTTGTCCCATTCATCGCACAGCTAGCACGGCTTGGTAAAGATTAAGCGCTTGAATAGACTCTGTGCTTCGAAACCTCTTTTCTTACTTCACACTTTTCCAGAGTGTGTGCTTTCTTTCCAATATTTAGATAGATTAGGAGAGTCCATTTAAATCGAGTTATACATCATTTTAAAGCTTAAAGTCTACTCTCTCAGAATATGCTCTTATCTAAAAATCTATATCTAAAGACTTTTTGTTGGTTTTGTGATGTAAGGTCACAAATTACATCCGGTAATTTATAGCTAACGATAATAATTATGATTTTTTTTTTTTGTAAGAATAATATTTACATGAAATGAATTATTCTGGGTTAATGAATTACGCAATACTCAACTATCTGACCATGTTGGAAGTGTACCGTAATTGTATATTATGCTTTTTTCTTTTAATGTGTCTACAATGTATGTATTTCGTAACGTACGGTGTTGTATGTGTAGGACCTCTGAGAATAACAGTGTTTAGCCACTGACAGAGCTACTCTACTGAAACAAAACAAACGATCAAATAGATAAATAGATAGATAGATAAATAGGTAGATAAAAATAAATAAATAAATAAATAAATCTCCACTAGACCACCGAGCTTCCGCCAGACAGCAAGTGTTGGTTGTAATCCTTACGTCGATGTAGGGCAATTTGTCAATTAGATTGCAATTAAATCATCTCGACGGAAGAATTTCATGAATGTGGATAATATCGCAGTACCTGCTGCATGCTAAAAGGGTTAGAACCAACACTTGCTCTCGGGCGGAAGCTCGGTGGTCTAGTGGAGATGACACCTGTCCGGTGATCAGGACGTCGTAGGTTCGATTCCTTTTGAGTATGTACGCCCATAATTTCTTTTTTTTATCATGGCTACTACTAAAACACTGATCAATTCAGTGTTTATTTACGTCCATGTACGGCAATATTCGTCAATCAGTTGCAGTAGCCTCCGATTTACTATTCTCTAGCTTACTGCCGGCAACCGGAAGGAGATGGTTTGGCCTTCCAACCTCTCCCGGAGGTCAACGTTACCGGAGTCCTGTACTACGATAACGGGGACATGATCACCTATTCGTGCGAGGATGAAAACTTGCAGTTCAGCTGTGCTATATCTGGAAGCTGCAGCAGTGATTGCACTGATGGAAATTGGCGTCCGCAGATCCCTAAATGTCAGGGTAAGACTAACTGCAATGTGGTTTGTAACGATCACTCATGCAATGAAGTCACATTTCGTTATGAACCTATGAGAACTACAGTAGAGATATGTGTTGAAATCACATGTATGGTATTTTATGTGTTTTTAACCTGATATCATATTACATTTATAATTATTTATTGGCCAGATAACACTTACGGTGTAGTTAAAATCAGTCTGGAACGTAGCTTTTAACTTATTACCGAGCACGTGTTGGTCGTAAATACAGCGTATTCAGAGCGTTCTAATATCGCTTTGGGTCCAGATTTGTTCATATCATACCTGATCATACCCGATCTAAAAATAAACACACACACACACACACAAATGAAACACAAAAATAAGCAAAAAAGCTGCTGAATCGTGGCGAAGGCGGCAAAGTGAACTCGAAGAAAAATGTATAAAAGACGGCACTATGTCGAAGGCGATGTTATGAGTTAAAAACAGCAACAAAAGACTAATGATAAAGACATGAATTAGTTGATGGGGGCGCCCCCACCCCCATCCCCAACTTGTGTCCCTCCCTACTCAACAATATATCAAAGACGATTTGAGGAGTAGGACAAAAACAATAATAGTTATAACAATATAACGAGGGCATACATTTGAAATATATTTTGAAATATCTGTTTTGGGGGTTAAGCGTGAGAGTTGGCAGGCCTGTATATATATATTTAAAAGAGAGAGATATATTAAATGGGCCTACATAGATAAATTACCGACGTCTTGAATATGCATTTGTATAAAGTGGGTGTGACCTGTTCGGCCGACGTTGGAAAAAAGATGGTTAGAGACTGGGGCGACGCCGTGTGAGGCGATGGAAGAATAAAGTTTTTTGCTACTTTAAAGTTTGATATCATTTGTGATGGTGATTTGTTTTTGTAGTCAGAATGTGTCACATGTTGTTGTGCCACCAGTCTTTCCCTCCCTTTCGTAATACCGACAAGTATGAATTGTCCTCTCGTTGAGATAATGGTTTGTTCTTTCAGCGGATCAAAACCAGTAGCATCACAGAATGACTTTCCCATTTTTTTTTTATTTGCCTCTGTATGTGTGTCTCAGTTTTAAGTAATCTTCACTGTTACCTTCTTACTTGAGTACTTCGTTGTCAACGCAAACTAGAAGAAAAATGTCTATAGTAATGGGTGAAGAAATGATCATATGGCTATAAATTCTTTTTAACATATTCATTCATTCATTCTCTTTCCTGGATGTGAACAGGTTGCCAACCTCCAATCATCAACAACTCATTTGGAGTCATTGTAACCCCAGATCAAGACAGCTACGCAGACTGGACGAGGATTGACTTGAACTGTATGGATGGCACCATACCCTCGGGACCTGAATACTCTTACTGCACTGCAGCAAACGATGCATGGTATCCAGATGTGTCTATCTTTACGTGTCTAGGTGAGTTCGAACACTCACAAAGTCCCATTGAGTAGTAATCAAGGGTAAGCAACCTACCTCTCTTGCTTATGACCTCTCTGGTTAAGTCTTTAAATACTCCTAGCAAATGCATTTATTTTCAATTTAATTTCGGTTAAATGGATGATTGTGTTCGTTGTAAATCCTTCGATTGATACTTTCTAACCTTGAATCCTGGATCATACTGCAGTTGTCATTTGATTTTGCTTCGTCATATTCATATACATAATTATACACATAATTACTGGTACAGAAAGTAAGAAAAGTTACCATAGTTGAAACTCACACAAACACATCATCGTCATCTTAAGGGGAAATCCAGTCCAAATATAAGTTGAATTGATAAAAAAGAGTACAATTTCAACAGTTCAACTGTAGAAATGACTGCATTGGGATGGAAAATAAGGAAGTTATGACATTTTGAAGTTTTGCTAATTCATCCTAAACAGTTCTTGTAAAGTGGATATGAATATGCAAATGAGTGAGCTATCCATGTCATAACCTCACAATTTAGTTTCCATTGATTGTGTACAAAAAAAAAAATAAGATAAAAATTCAATGTTTCTGTCATTTAAGTCTGAAACATGATGTTATTCCTGATTGATTAACTTCATAGTTAGATATACCTGGATTTGTACTTAGGGCATAATTGCAATTGAATGAAAAACTGGAAATTTCAAAATTACATGAAGAAGAAACTACATGGCAAGTTGTGAGGGGGTGATATGCTTTCTTTGCCACTTGCATATTCAAACTGACCATTCATGAACTTTTTCCTGAAAAAAAATAGCAAAACATCGGAATGTCATATCTTCCATATTTTTCACCCGATAAGATAACTGAAATTTGGAATGAATTTCCGATTTAAAAGCATCAACACGTGAAGCTTTGTACCGATGGCGGAAAACAGGCGCAGTGTGGGACGTTTGGCAAGCCATATTACTTTTTAAAAAGATTTTCTGATATCACGAATTCCCTTTCGTGATATCAAAAATTCGAATTTCTGATATCACAAATACCCATTGGTTTATCACGTAAAACCAATTTTTGATATCACGAAATCGAATTAGTGATATCACAAATTCAATTCGTGATATCACGAATTCAATTCGAGATATCACGAAATCACATTCTTGATATCAAGAAATACATTTTGTGATATCACTAATTCCAATTTGTGATATCATTAATTTACATGGAATTTCAGCACATATCTTTCGCAAAGAAATAATTTGATTTCGAGCATTAGTTTTGCGCTGAAATTCAACCGTAAATTCTAGCGTTTGTTGAGGGCAGAAATACACAGGGAATTCGAGCTTTAGTTCAGTGCAGAAAACCAACGGGAATTTGAGCGTTAGTTGAGCGCAGAAATACACACGGAATTCGAGCATTAGTTTTGCGCTGAAATTCAGCTGTGAATTCGAGCATTAGTTGAGAGCAGAAATACACAAGGAATTCGAGCATTAGTTTTGCGCTGAAATTCAACTGTGAATTCGAGCGTTAGTTGAGCGCAGAAATACACAGGGAATTCGAGCATTAGTTTTGCGCTGAAATTCAGCTGTGAATTCGAGCGTTAGTTGAGAGCAGAAATACACAAGAAATTCGAGCATTAGTTTTGCGCTGAAATTCAACTGTGAATTCGAGCGTTAGTTGAGCGCAGAAATACACAGGGAATTCGAGCATTAGTTTTGCGCTGAAATTCAGCTGTGAATTCGAGCGTTAGTTGAGCGCAGAAATACATAGGGAATTCGAGCATTAGTTTTGCGCTGAAATTCAACTGTGAATTCGAGCGTTAGTTGAGCGCAGAAAAACGATACACAGGGAATTCGAGCATTAGCTTTGCGCTGAAATCCAACTGTGAATTCGAGCGTTAGTTGAGCGCAGAAATACACAGGGAATTCGAGCATTAGTTTTGCGCTGAAATTCAACAATGAATTCGAGCGTTAGTTGAGCGCAGAAATACACTGTGAATTCGAGCATTAGTTTAGCGCAGATATTCCTATGGAATTTCAGGTGTTATCTTTTCATAGTATATAACGATAGTTACAAAAAAAAAAAAACTAAATGAAGAGTTTTGGCAACTCGTCTTCATTTAAAGTGATTAGGAATTGGTTTTAAAAGAATCGATGAAAATAAATCGTTTAGCAACATATCTAAAATGCCGTTATTGATATGTTGTCAATTACTTCAAAGGCATTATTATATTTTTTTTTCTCCATTTCTCGCCACAGATTTGGCAGAGACTGGTTGACTTACAACTTTTGTTTGCGTTTCTCTTTACTCTGTCATGTGAAAGATACTCTCTCCCGACCTCCCCCTGTTAGTCCTCCGAGTTAATAAGAGAGATTTCTCATTGCGCAGATTAACAAAATTGAAGTCCTTCTTACCACTGCTTTTTTCTTACTACAAATTCTAACTGTTTGTTTGCCATGAATACTGCTGCATAAACTCCTCATAAGATCTGGATATCTTCACTTTTCTTGATCTGGTCTGAAGACTTTTGGGCTTGTGCATTCCAGTTTTGTTCTCCCCGGTTTTGATTCTTGAATAAACTTGCCTATATGATTACACTTTAAATTATTTTACAAAATCATAAACATATTGGGGCGGGCAAACTGTACACCCAACACTATTGGTCTTAATGGATACACCCCTTTGTTTTGGAGGACTGGTTTTGAGGAATGAGAAAATGTCTTTAGGAGAAACACGTTGCTTTATGTGACCACCAGCCGACACCAGTGGTGGACATTAAATTGGCAAGTTTACGACTCCCTCTCGCACCCCGCATGACTCACAGTCTCTCTCTCTCTTATTCTCCGCTGCTGACATACACAGACCAGAGGGTTGATTGCCCTCGGTCGGTCCTCCGCAATACAAACACATGGTATATGCTTTTATAGCACACATACACATACAACCACACATAGTTATCATCGATTTGGTGGAAGAGTCTTACTGTAAAGGGGATTACCACATGAAAAATGTATCATAATCAACAATAATGTGGTAATAGATGACAATTTGAGGACCAAAACGATGAATTAAATGTAGGCCCTAAGTGAACATAGTATCATTGAATTCATGATAACATGTTGCAAAACAATTGATTTGTATTAATAATTCATCGAATATACCTTGACGATCATTTAGGGAATGATGGATGTGTAAATCTCTCATATAGTTATTGGTATTTTGAACATTGTTCTAAAAAAAGTTAGTAGTAGTAAATACCTTCCATCTGAAAATGAGCTCAAAAGTAATGTTCCAATTCCCTGTGTATTTCTGCGCTAAAAAAAAAAAAACAACAACAACAAAACAAAACCGCTCGAATTCACAGTTGAATTCCAGGGCAAAACTAACGCTCGAATTCCCTTTGTATTTCTGCGCTAAACTAATGCTCGAATTCACAGCGATTTTCTGCACCAAACTGACGCTCGAACTCCCTGTGTATTTCAGCGCTCAACTAACGTTCGAATTCACTTTGTATTTCTGCGCTAAACTAATGCTCGAATTCACAGCGATTTTCTGCACTGAACTAACGCTCGAAATCCCTGTGTATTTCTGCGCTCAACTAACGCTCGAATTCACAGTTGAATTTCAACGCAAAACTAACGCTCGAATTCACTTTGTATTTCTGCGCTCAACTAACGCTCGAATTCACAGGGATTTACTGCACTGAACTAACGCTCGAAATCCCTGTGTATTTCTGCGCTCAACTAACGCTCGAAATCACAGTTGAATTTTAGCGCAAAACTAACGCTCGAATTCACTTTGTATTTCTGCGCTCAACTAACGCTCGAATTCACAGGGATTTACTGCACTGAACTAACGCTCGAAATCCCTGTGTATTTCTGCGCTCAACTAACGCTCGAATTCACAGTTGAATTTCAGCGCAAAACTAACGCTCGAATTCACTTTGTATTTCTGCGCTCAACTAACGCTCGAATTCACAGGGATTTACTGCACTAAACTAACGCTCGAATTCCCTGTGTATTTCTGCGCTCAACTAACGCTCGAATTCACAGTTGAATTTCAGCGGAAAACTAATGCTCGAATTCACTTTGTATTTCTGCGCTCAACTAACGCTCGAATTCACAGGGATTTACTGCACTGAACTAACGCTCGAATTCCCCGTGTATTTCTGCGCTCAACTAACGCTCGAATTCACAGTTGAATTTCAGCGCAAAACTAACGCTCGAATTCCCTGTGAATTATTGATATCACAAATTCGATTTTGTGATATCAATAATTCAATTCGTGATATCACAAAATGGAATTTGTGATATCAGAAATTCGCATTTGTGATATCACAAATAAGAATTCTTGATATCACAAATTCAAATTAGTGATATCACAAATTTATTTCGTGATATCACAAATTCGAATTTGTGATATCAAAAAATCATTTTGTGATATCACGAATTACCAATGGTTTTTCACGTGAAACCTATTTTTGATATCAAGAATTCGAATTCCTGATATCACAAATTCATTTAGTGATATCTCAAATTGAATTTTAGATATCACAAATTCGAATTTCTGATATCACAAATTGAATTTGTGATATCAAGAATGGATTTTGTGATATCACAAATTCGATTTCTTGATATCACAAATTAAGTTCATGTGCTACACTTACGGGAATTTGTGATATCACAAATTTAATTCTTGATATCACAAATTCAATTCTTGATATCAAAAATTTTATTTTTTGATATCACAAAATGGAATTTGTGATATCAGAAATTAACTTTAAATGTAAAAAAGGCTTGCCATAGGGACGTTAGTCATTTCACACATTGAATGTTTTGTGTCGTTATTTGTGGTGGCATCCAGCTGGCAACCACACTTCGATTATGCACCACCGCCTGGATGTGTGTATGGGTTTTTCTTCTTCTTCTTCTTCTTCTTTTCTCTTCACTCTACAAATGAAAGTTCTATCACATGTTTGTGACCCTTTTATAATGTTGCGCACACTTCAGATTAGATCTAGAGAACGCTTAAAGATTCCGCATGCAATAATACCAAATTGAGAGCGTGAATATTGGTTTGTGAAATAAAACTTTCGATATGTATCTGACGATAATATTTGCATGAGGTTGTTGAGAAGCTAAAGTTATGGCATTGTATCGATGTCTTTTTTACAAAGCGCAATGTTCGTCAGCCAACGTTGATGATGACATCAAAGTAACGAATGCGTCTACTGACGGATACAGCTATGGAAATCAACCTATTGACCATGGTAAACCGGCTTATCTCTCCTGTGCGGTTCCTGGAAATTTCATCGGAGAAATCAGCGCAGTTTGCTCAAACGGAACGCTTGAGGACCCAACAACACAATATTGTGCAGGTAGGTTCCATTCAACCTTTACTTGATATAAGTAGAATTTTTGCTTTAATTTCTCAACCAAATGATTCATTTCCACGTTAAGTGCATAATCAACGTATGGACGAGATACCGCCACAACTAGGAATAGGTTTAGCTACGCACCTTTAGGTTTGACACAATAGAAGCACCTTTTGGTATACAGGTTCGAGGTTGGACCTTTCACTTCAGTGCAATGTTGGACATTTTGATGCTCACTGGTCTGAAAAGTGCAAAGTTGCACCGAAAGGTGCTACAATTGCACGCTTTCCGGTTCATGGATGAGTGAATCAGCTCCAGCTATAAAAATCGAGATGCCTTCCCATGATTATACTAACGATAAGTCGAACATGAAGCGGACCTGATCCACCTCCCGAGAGCGGGCTAACTTTAGCTCGGGATAGATATATTTTCAATCATTAAAGTACTAGGAGTCAGCTTGCTTCAGGTCCGAAATTGTAGCAAGCTAAATTACTCCCACCATGGGATCCCAGTTTGATATATGGAGTCACAACCGTCTTATTTCCTTTGCTAGATGTTCGAAGCCGCCGCTCAAAAATATTTGAAGCATGTGCCAAACAGGATCTGCCGCGCAGATAGGAAGACAATTGACTCGTGTCTCATTGCATAATCACTAGCCATTTTCAAAGGAAGATATTTCTTTGTGATGGTAATTACTTTTCGCTATCCCTTCTTCTGAAAGGTAGGTGGTACAGACATGAAGATGCGCGAATAGAAATTGAGCAAAAAATGCTGAAATAAAGATGAAAAATACTCCACTGTTCATACCCGGTCACTAATCTGATATATCTATCAATGAAGAATTATGCTTGAAGATTATTACATATTAGTTTCATTTCTGGAAACTAAAGCGGAAAAGTGATAAAACCAGCTTTCCAGGATGGTACAGTTTTAAAAATTTTCACATGATACAGTTCTGATTTACACTTTTGCGCAAATTTCTGGACGGAATTGTCTTTTGTTTTACATGCTTTATCATTAATTCAAAATTTCATATCATTTCATAAATAGATAAGAAAAATATGGCCAACATTATGATAACGTTCAAAATTAAACTTCAGATTGCTCAGCAAGGCGGCGGCAAGGAACATCGATCATCAAAGGCACAAGTGCATCTGTGGAATTCCTTTGTATATACATCTATATAAATCTGACAACTGTTTGAATAATTACAGCCAGTTGGAACTCCATGTTTGAAACCTCCTTGCTTTGATACAGAAGCGACGCAACAATAAGCAAAGTTACGTTTTTATCACATCGTATATTGTTTTTTTTTTCTTTCGTAAAGGTCAATACTTTCAGAAATGTTATTCTAGTCGTGTTTGATTTGGGACCTGAACATATTACCTCATATCTAATTAATCACACACACACACACACACACACACGCATACAGACGCCTTCAAAAACATACTTAAAGACCCGGTATGGGGATGTTACGGAGTGGGAAGGCTGACCTGTCTTCGAAATATTCGAAAATATCCTGAACAAATTGTGTACAAATTTAACATCAACCAGGCACACGTAGTCCTTGTTTATATTCAGCATGTTGATGTCACCTTAAAAAGAAAAAAAAAAATGCAGCAGGTTTCCGCTTGCCTTTGAAAGATTCAGTTCTTGTCTATCGTCCAGACGTTCAATAATTGTTCACCTGTCTAGATTTCGACTGGTTAATCCACAACCCAAACTTGCACATGGGGCCTATGAAGTGGCCTTTGAGATATAGGCCTTGATACATATTGCCTAGTATCTAGCAGGTGGGCCTAATGTACCATGACTCGTGGACCTGTTAAGGCTGTACGCTCACACACGTTTGTACGTGCAGTTTAAGACATTCTTAAGTCATTCGTTTTAAAAAAAGAATACATTTTTAATATAGGTTTTCCCGGCCAATTTCGCACTTTTGTCAGTCCATTTGATAAAAGGTTCATTCAATTTAGCGAAAATCCTCGTCACTGCACATTCTGTCATTCAAAATTGCAACTTGTTCGTTCAATTTAGCATTTCGATCAATGAAATTCTCACATGTGCCTTTCGAATCCGTAAAACGGGCATTCAAATTGGCACGTGCTCTTCAGTCATTCAAATTCACCAGCACTGGCGGAAAATGGTAATTCAGTCATTCAGTTTCGCGTATGGCAGTCAAATTCCAAACATGTGCATTCAAATTGGCGTAATGTTATTTGAAAAGATGAGAACCGTGATTTATTCGTATTTAAATGTGAATTTTTGTTTCATCCACTGTTAAGTACATAGTAAAGGTATCTTTGACCCTAAATAACTCAATTTTGTTGTTCTGTAACGCCCCTCTTCTTTCATACATGTTATCAGAACTATACATGTACCAGTACCATACATTCACTTCACTTCCTTATGTCCAGTTATGGCAGCACAAGTTAGATACAGCCGTATCTATCAAGAGGACAGGGAAAGAAAAATAGAAGCATTTGAGGGTAATAACCGTGACAAATTGATGGCTAGAACTGATCCAAGAACCTTATTCCTAGTGATGATTAACGCAATATGGCACCCACCAAGTGAAAATAATGAAACATGCAGATGAAAGAAATAACCACGATGTTAACTGAAACCTCCTTCTCCCAATTAATGTCAAAACAAATTTAAAATTAATGTATATGTGAATGAAATAATGCTATCGAACATTATAAACACATACACATATCTTTAAAGTATTGTTGCAAAGATGATATCAGAATAACGAATGAATACGAAAATATGAAATGTTATGATTCTTACAAACAATACCTATGATGAATGACAATGAAAAATAAAGGAATAAGAGCATAAACGTGTCTGCTAAATTGACTGCAGTAAATGCGAAATTGGATGCCCAACAATGAATTCGAATGAACGAGAGCAGCGTATACGTGATCACGTGACTTTATAATGCTAAATTGAATGAACGATTTGCGAAATGGTGCTTGTCTTACGAATTTGAACTGAAAAAGTGCTGATTCGAATGATGTTAAAGGTAATTTGAATGCTCCAAAATGACTTTGAATGAAAAGATTATAAAATTGAAATACGGAACATGCCATCTACGCTAAATTGTGCTAAATTGAATGCAGCAATTAGGAATTAGACTGAAAAAAGTGCGAAATTGGCCAGGAAAACCTATATGTTTTGGCTGGCGGTCAAAATAAAAAAGAAAAAAAGCACGCTGCCGTGTACTGTTGAAAATTCTAAGACTGTTGAAAAATTGATACTGTCAAAATGTGCTATAATATCTGTCACTTCAAGTATTGTGAACAAACAGTCAATTTCACTGAAAAAGTAAAAAAAAAAAAAAAAATGCGTCCTGTGGTGGCACGTAGTCATATTTCTCTATCTTACGTTTCCCGTTAACTCATCTCCATGATCTACATCCACTATCGTAATATAGGTTTTACCATTCATTTTCAAACTTTTTTCATTCAATTTCACAAATTTTTACTTCAATTTCGTCGCAGGATGTCGGGAATAGGCCAATCTTACTTTCAAATTCGTCTTTCGTCTTTCATTTTCAAATAAAGTCCATTCAATTTAGTCATTTGGCATACATTTTCGTCATTTACAGTTCAAATTCGCCAGTCTCACTCGCTGCACTCAAAACAGCAGGATCGATTTCGTCTTTTGTCAATCATTTTCGTTAAATTTTCATTCATATTCGTCTCATATCTCTATCCGGTGTGATTTTCCAGTCATTCATGTATTTTTTTTTTCTTTAACCGTTCACATTTTACGTTCAGGAGTTAACATACATACAAGTGCCCCCCACACACACACACACAAACACAGAACCACAGATACAGACACACACGCAAACAATCCGAGTACACACTGATACAAACAGACGTACTGTCTCGCAAACGAAAACTCTGACAAACGATTTCTAGGCAAACATGATTTAAAGACAAAATTTAAGTGTAGAATTGTCGGCTTTAATGTCAAAGAACGGATAACATAATTATGTTTGCTGCTTTCCAGGGTACAAAATTTAAAGTTTGCTTCATGCATTATGATGCGAAAACCTGAACATTACGAGTTAAAGTTCAAAAGGTGACACTGACATACTGTCCTGGGTTATGACTTTCGACTGTCGTTTATCCATCAATCAATTTTGGTTGGCAGTCATGTTTTTCGTGTGTATTGTCTAAGAAAATGGTTAGGGAATAATGTGTAACGATACAATTTACGAGAGAAAGTAAAAATACGTCGGCTTAAAGTTGGTTCACCATCAAAATAAAGAATCGACACCATCTAAATGATTTGAATGAAATTTTCATGAAATTGTGTGAACAAAGACGAATTTGATATTCACATTCTGCGATCCGTCAGCGGGAGGGACGAATTTGAATGACAGTCGACGATTCTGAAAGCTATGTCAAAAAGTCATAAACCAGGAGAGTATGTCAGTGTCACATTTTGAACGTTAACTCGTAATGTTCATTTTTTTTTTCAATTTTTGTACCCTGGAAAGCAACAAACATAATAATGTTATCAATTCTTTGACATTAAACAGGCTACAATTCTACACTTAAATTTTGTCTTTAATCATGTTTACCTATAAATCGTTTGTCAGTGTTTTCGTTTGCGAAACGGTAAGTCTGTTTGTATCAGTGTGTACTCGGATTGTTTGCGTGTGTGTCTGTATGTCTGTGTGTCTGAATTGCCTGTGTGTGTATGTATCTGTAGTTCTCTGTGTGTGTGTGGGGGGGGGGGGGGGAGGACACTTGTGTGTATGCTAACTCCGATGAGTGTAAAATGTGAAAGGTTACAGAAAAGAAATACGTGAATGACTGGAAAATCACACCAGATAGAGATATGAGACGAATATGAATGAAAATTTAACGAAAATGATCGACAAAAGACGAAATCGATCCTGCCGTTTTGAGTGCTGCGAGTGAGACTGACGAATTTGAACTGTACATGACGAAAATCAGTGGCGTATCTAGGGGGGGGGGCAAGGGGGGCACGTGCCCCGGGCGCCACTCCTTGGGGGCGCAAAAAACGAAAAAAAAAAACGAAGAAGAAGAAGAAAAAAACGAAAAAAAAAAACCCGAAGAAGAAGAAGAAAAAAAAAAAATCGCCCGGAAGGGGGAGGGAGAATGGGGGGGGGGGGCAGAAAACCAAATTAAACAAGATAAAAACAAAACATGATGATGACGCGGACAAAATGACAATGTTTATTGTGTTCACACAAAAATTCCATGTTCTGTGAGCTGAAATACAAAAATTTTCGGCTCGCTCGCTGCGCTCGCTCGCCAAAATTTATACAAAAAAGAAGGTAAGAACAAAACGTGATGATGACAAAATGACAGTGTCTATTGTGTTCACACATGTCATTTTATATTTAGCAGGTAAAATGTTTCACGGAGCAGCGACTGCAATTTCATTCGTTCTGAAGCGATCGGCGATTGGATCAAAAGAGGACGCCAACGGTTTCGAACATACGGGGGAGGGGGCGCAAAAAAAAAAAATCAAAAAAGAGAAGAAAAACCGTAATGATGACGCAGAAATATACAAATTTCGGCTCACTCGCTCGTACTAATTTAGAGTAATTTTTCAAGTCCTCAGTTTGTTGGTATCGTCATCTATAAGGTTGTCACTATAATTGTGAGATTTAATAAGCAAAAAATGACAAGAATTCCATGTTTTGTAAGCTGAAATACAAAAATTTTTGGCTCGCTCGCTACGCTCGCTCGCCAAAATTTATTAAAAAAAAAAAGATAAGAACAATACGTGATGATGACGAGGACATTTAAAAATTTCGGCTCACTCGCGCGCACTAATTTAGAGTATTTTTAAAGTCCTCAGTTTTTTGGTATAAATCGATATCTATAAGGCTGTCACTATATCTTGATTAGAATTGTAAGATTTGGTAAGCAAAAAATGACAAGAATTCCATGTTTTGTAAGCTGAAATACAAAAATTTTCGGCTCGCTCACTGCGCTCGCTCGCCAAAATCTATCAAAATTCATTACATTTAAATCACCCTCAAAAGATCCCTTTTAAGTGCTTGAAAAAGCATCATGTGGACTTTGTTTAAAGTCCCTACCGGGATGGGGTTGGGGTTGAACACTTTTTCAGAAATTAGGGGCGCAATTTTCGTGCTTGCCCCGGGCGCCGTTTTTCCTAGATACGCCACTGACGAAAATGTATGCCAAATGACTAAATTGAATGGATTTTATTTGAAAATGAACGACGAAAGATGAATTCGAAAGTAAGATTGGTTTATTCCCGACATCCTGCGATGAAATTGAAGTAAAAATTTGTGAAATTGAATGAAAAAAGTTTGAAAATGAATTGGAAAACCTATATCATTATTATGTAGTGAACGTAGACTGGAGTTAAGCTGCAAATCGAAAACCAGTCCACTCATTCTAACAAATGAATTTCCATTACCCTCAAGCAAACACGTGGAGGAAATGGAATTCTTATGATCTTTACTTGTCGATACTCTTGGCCATGCCATTGTTTCGTATCAAGGTATAAACAGCAAGTACCTGGAATTGTGAAATTATTGTCAAAACGTACATCTTGATAAATACTATATAATTTTTTTCTTGTTTTTTTCCCGCCAACTTCTAGCTTATTGCCCTGAACCGGTAGAAGGCTTGGTTATCCAGCCTCCCTCGGAAATCACCCTGAGCGGCGTCCTTTTCTACGAAGACGGGGACATAATCACCTTTTCGTGCGAGGATGGATACGAGCCAATTAACTGTTCTATTCAGAGCTGCAGCAGTGAATGCATCGATGGGAGTTGGAACTCAACGATTCCTACTTGTCAGAGTACGACCTACCATAGTGCGGCTTGCAACTATTACTAATGCAGTAAAGTCACTATAAATTTGTAGGTTTTTTTTTTATTGTTTTCGCTATATTGTTTCAATCATTCTTATAATTTTAATTGATTTTTTTTTTGTTTGTCGTGGCTTTGAGCTGAAATATACGTAGCTTGCCATATTCATCATTGCTGTTCATGTATTTAAGTTATTGGAGTCGACAATTTTTGTATGTGCGTACTTTCATTTTATTCTAGGAAAAAGTAACGTATATAAGCGCTGGACGCATCTATAATCATCACTTTCAATGTGCTTACAACCAATATTGTTGCTTCCTCTTTAACTTCTTTATAAAATAACTGCCATTACAAAATTGCCCTCTTTGACAGGCACAGCAACTGGGTCCTATTTAGATACTACTATGGCAACGCCCGTATCTATGACAACGGTAATGACGTCAGATGCCTACACCAAGACGACGGTAGTTGGTGAGACATATTATTTATTTGTTTTGCTTTTTTCCTTAACGCTGTATCGTTTGTGTAAAATATTTCTCATGAATTATGAAATAAAGAAGATGGAAGATTCAAATGTTCATAAAGCAGAATGATTCATGACGGAACGCACTGGTGTATATATATATAATGTGATAAAACATTCTTTTGACATTATCTGTTAAACAAGTCAAGTCATGCAAAGGGCATGTTTAGTTTGATGTTTGTTGGCTACATCGATGTGACGCATTAAGAGGCATTTTGTATCCACTATCTATTTACGCACATTTTTTTTTTTTTTTTTTCTGAGCAGTTTTTATACAACCCTTTTTGGGGGTGAGCAGAACGATCAGCTATGTCTCAGAGGCACCTTTTCATTTCTTGAAATCCTTTGCATACTCTTCACTTCCAAGTCTAATAACTTTTGAAAGGATATTGCTACTGCTTTGAAAGTTGATAGTAATCATGGACAGAATGTGTTAAGTGAGCATGCTTTTAATTTCAACTTAAGCTGATAATCCCTTCATTGTTGTTGCCCCGGTGGTTTACATCCTGTGTTTTGCCCCTTTCATCGCACAGTTAGCACGGCTTGGTCAAGATTAAACGCTTCAATAGACCCTGTACTTCAGAGCCTCTTTTCTCGGTACACACTTTTCAAGAGTGTGTGCTTCCTCTGCAGTATTTAGAGCTGAGAGTCTGCTCTTCCAGAATCTGTTCTTAACTAAAAATCCATGTCTGGCAACTTTTTGTTTGTTTTGTTGTGCAGGGTCACATATAGTGAAAAAAACATGTCTTTGTTTATTTCGCCATAACTCTCTAAAACGTCTTATGTTTTTATTGTATATTACAAAGCATATGAATTGTAAATAACATTTCAAGTATCAATATTTCGCGGAAATCTCGATGACGTTGTCATATCGTCACCTGAAATAAAAAAGAAAAAGTGGGACTGATTTTTTTAGGTACTGTTCCTAACATTCATTTCCTGGTATCTCTGTTGTTTTAGCTCAATATTATCCCAAATTCGAATATGTTGTACTTTTTACATTTTCCTTTAAAGTCCATGTCATTGTTTTGCAATTTGATATCGTCATTATACTGGAAATTGTGATTAAAGGCAAGGTATCAAAATCAGCCAAGTTTACGTGTTATGTCTATGGGAGGTGATTTTTTTTAAAACCATACATTGACTTGATAACGTTCAAGCACCTTTACCTCAGCTGATATTGCTTTATTCCCTCTGAAACTTAAGTATGTTGTAGCTGAGACACTAACCTGCAGTAATCATACATTTTATTTTTTCAAATCTCCTCATCAGGTTGACAATTTTGCAGCTTAAAACTGAAAATGAGAATGGAATGTGGACGAAACGATTCCTGATTTATCTGTCACATATAAGCTTACGTTCCTCATATTTTCTCGTCGAGACGTATGGCTGAGAGGTTAAAGGCGACGTCTGTTACGGTCTTAAAGTGTAACTCGGTCTTAAAGTGTAACTCGATGCCTAGGCTTCTGAAAATGTGTCCGCGTATAGAGCCTCACCTGTGGTTTTGGATACGTTTATGGGCCAGTTCTTTCTGTCGTCTACTCACTCACCACTCACTTTTATATTTGCCATGGTTTAAGAGTAGAACAAGTAACATTAATTCTGCATGCTTATTTTTCAACATGTCATAAATTAATATCATTATTTTCTTCCTTAAACTCTTGTCACTATGTATGAAGTGTGCTTATTTTTTAAGAGGCATTATAGGTGAAGAGGTAAATGACAGATGGGGAGATGACGAAGTAAATGGCACTGAAAGGGGGGGGGGTGGAATAACATGTACGTGTGAAAAACATCACATTCCATACTGGAAACCTACATTTAAGAAGTGAAAATTGCAATCTTTTCATAATTTGATTTTGTACCTAATCTATATGTATACCTTGATGTATGTGAGTGTTAGTGTGTTTGTTGATGCGTGATGTGCGAGTGTCTTGTATGACCTTAAGCAGCAATATGATACTAGTACATGTACAAGCCCTTACTCTAGTTTTTGATATACCAAATTTTCCTTCTCACAGTGAGTTGTAAAATGTTTCTACACTTAATAATCGCAATAGGTATGATCATTTCTGTATGCAGGATATTCTATGAGGTGCATGTTTTCGAGAACAAACATGCGCAATAAACAACACATTACGTGCATGGAGAAGACATATTACCTTCAATAAGGTTTACACATCACGAACGCGAAGCTGCAGATACTTTCAGGGTCCTATATGAGTTATTCTTTTCATTTTATTTATTGCAGTTTCTGTATGGTACAATTAATCAAATCCCTTTCGAAAACATACTTATTGATTTATCATTGATTCATAATTAATCATGGCTAACTTTGCACATGAGAGATAAGGAAATCATCATGAATGATGATGAAATAAATGATCTACGTTTAAAGCTAAAAAACGTAAAAAACGTAAAAAAAAAAAACGTAAAGTTTTTAGGGCTTTTTGATTGACCGAGAATTATGCTGGAAAACTCGCATTAATTTTGTAAATAAAATTTTGTCCAGAAACATCGGAATTTTGAATAAGCTTAAACATTTCATCCCTGTTTATATTTTGCAGAGTATATATTCTTCTTTAATATCTCCACATTTTAATTATGGAATTTTGGCGTTGGGAAATGCAATTCACTCATTATTAGATTCCCTTCTCCGTATTCAGAAGCGTGTAATAAGAATCATAAACCATAAACCGTCATAAACTGGATATTTTGCTCATATACCAACTGTTTTTTTTTATCAAAAGAGAATTCTGAAAATTCTAGACCTATTTTATTACATCCTCGGATTTTTAACGTATAAACTAACAACCAATGAATTACCATCTGTTGTTATCCACACGTTCAAAAGGAATCGCTCTATTTACTGTTATCCCACTCGCCAGAGTGACGCCTATCACCTTCCCCATACTCGCACTATTTTTGCAAAGAAAACAATTATATTTACTTGACCCAGATATTGGAATGACCTCCCTCAAGATATCACTTCTTCCTTATCTTTATTTACCTTCAAACGCAAATCAAAACGGCTATTACTTAGTGGATGCACACTACCAAGTTCTTAGCATTTTTTTTTTTTTAATACTCCCAGTCTTGACTTTGTCCTCAGCAGTGGTACCGATACACAGCATTCTTTTTCAAACACGGTGAGATCCGTATACAGTCTGGTTTGAGCGATATCCATGTGGTTCATTAGATTATTCTTTATATCGATTTTTGTACTGGTATAATTTCAGTTGGTCAAGACAAACATATCCATTCTCCGTATAATGTCTATGAATTCGTGAACCTACAGTTTTACAAGCGTTATAGCTTTTATGTATAGGTCCCATCATATTTCTGATATTTACATGTGACATCTTCATATGATATGACCATACATTTGTGTCAAGTATGTTTTTTTCTTCTTCTTCAATCAAAAGACATGATTGTATATATTTTGTATTCTTGTTTTATTGTAAATCATTTTGTAATCTCATCATTGAGAAAGTGGAAATAAGAAGTATGAAAAAGAAATTTGGACTGAACTGAAAGAAAGCAGAGATAAAATAAAAGGGAAAATGGAAGCATGAGGAATGAGATTTGCATTTCCTGATAAAATTGTGAATTTTATCATACAAGCAGTTGACACCTCACTGATCAGGAAAAAAAAATAAAATAAAAATCATACGCATTCCTACGCTGCATCAGTGACCACCATGTAAGATTTCAAAGTGAAAACCATATAGGACCTTTCTCATTTTGGTATGAAACAACCAGGAATGGGTTATAGGCAAAAATATTGTGAAAATTAAAGCCCATAAGGGGGTTATTAATCACTTACACACCAGCAAAACCGTTACAGAGTTTATGTAAAAATATGTCAGGTGTTGAATTACTCTTGGGATGTTTCCTGCCTTGTAAAGTAAAAATTTAAGCGATTTTTCAAGAAGATGTTGAAAATAATTATGAACACTACGCCTCCTCCTCCTCCCCCCCCCCCTTCGGCATCCCCTCACCCGCCATATCAAATTAAAAAAAAAAAAAAAAAAACAAAAAAAAACGTTCATACATTCACCAATATAGCATTGCATCAGCTCCCTGTTACGTATGGTTTTGAAGAAGATTTGCATGAATTGTGTTCAAACAGTCCCCTATGTTGAGGCATTTGGACTTGGTGCCCCTTCAAACAAAGTGGGATTCTATTACCCATGGGATACTACACATTTGGTGGAAATGTACATGTTATTGTCATAATCATATTTTTCAAAAAGATGCTGAAAATGTGAAAATTCCGCCTCTTCCTACCAGAACACGCCTGGATACCGCCATAATCTAACATGAAACTTCAACTTAACCATGTCTTCATAGCATTTGCCGAGCTCTATTATTTTTGGTTCTATATAATGAAGAAGGTATTTAAAAAAATCCATCATTTCTTAGATAATTATCTGCACATGAATTTTGATAATGCAATATATTTTGATAATAGAATTAATGTACACATTTATTTGTTCTCCTTTAAATCATGTACATTGTAATATGATATTTTCATAGATTTCGCTGAAAATCATTTTGATTCTTATATGAAAATTTTGAAAAAATACAAAATAAAAAATCGTCATTTTTCTCTTTGTTGATTTTTCTCTTCCTCTTGCTCTTGTTTTTTTTTTATGTATTGAACCTATAACTCATGTGTCTCCATCCCCTTCCCCTGAAGTAGGCATCTTGTCGTAGTATTGTCCGTGCTCTTGTGTCTATGTGGTGTGCTGCGTTGTGTATTCCTTAGTTCTTTGTGCAAAACAGCAATTTTGAGTTTTGTTTTCTTTCTCTTCCTTTCTCCAGTTGCCCGATTTATCTTTGCAACTGTATATTGATCAAATCCACGCGGCCAGTTGTGGAAAGTTGAATAGCGCCATCACAGTCAATCGCAGTCACTTGAAGACGTATCCCGCCAAAAATTTAAATAGCAAAGTACATTTGTGTTGTGTATAGTTTATAAATTTAAGTTTCGCACACAATTTTCAGGAGGGCCGTGTGGCATAGTCCTCTTAGCGCGCTGCGTGTTCATAATGCCATACCGGAAGGCGAGAAGTTCAAGCTCCACAGGACTTCTTCCTTTTCTTTCTTTTTCTTTTTTTTTCGGCAGCACAGCTTCACTCCGATGTCATTTATCGTATTATTTCATCAAGTATACGCAACCCCCTGAACACAGCTAGCCTATTTTCCTTGTTTTGTATGGGAGTTTGGAGGTTGGGTTTGCTTCATTGATTTTGTCACACGTAATGTTGTAAATTGCCCCTTGAAACAGTGTCCCGCTTGCCACCTTTCGTTTTCTCTTTCCTTTTCTTTTCATTTGTTCTTGTTATACTGTAACATGATAGGTAGGAACGTGTACGTTTATATAACTAGCAGAAATGAGAACTGAATTAATTAACTCTAGTCCAGGTGTATGGCGTCTCGCTCATCTCTTAGAAATTCCAGGTTGTTAATGTTGGCATCCGGGACAATAGAACAGATCAGTATCAAACTGGAATCACCCTATAAAGCAATGTGGTAAGCGTTCAATTTATTGCATTATCTTTCTTCTTTAAAGTCAATCACTACTGGTAGAATTACACAATATAATATGGCACGTTCCAGTGGTAGATTAGGAAAAGGGAAGTTAATGCACATGCGATCACATGTGCATGAGTGCTACCATTGATTTCAGAGACGTCGTTGTGGAGTGGTACTGGTGGTGGTAAAGGAATCATTGCTTTTAGATTAATGAGACAATCATTACTTGCTTCAAGACCTTATTCCCATCTAGAATAAAATGCATGTTCGTGCGGGCGCTTTTGTTATCCTGACGTGGACATGTGGGAATGTGTGTATTTACATAACACCAACTTGAGTGGGAATAGGCGTTTTCACATCAGCCCGATGTTTCGAAATAGCGTGCTATTATCTGACTTGGGAAATTAACCCGATCACGAAATAGCGCGCTGTTTGATAATGTGAACACAAATTAGCACGCTAATTGTATCGCTCTGTTCGAGAAAATTTCTCGAGTCCAACTCGGGAAATTTCTGAAATAGCGGGATAGTAGCGCGATATTTGATAATGTGAAAACGACTCGAGAAATTCATCCCATCATGCCTGGCGTGTGTGACCCGATCGATCGAGGCAAACTGCACACAAATCATGAGGAATTTTTGAGAGGACACACACATTACTGATGCTGTTTGCACATACTCAGCTGTCGAATTAGCTCGAAAAAAAAAATGCGGGCTAATTCTCTTCAGGCTGATGTGAATAAGAAATGAAATAGCGCGCTAATTCGCAATCGCTAAAAATATTTCGAGCTTGGATTTTAATCGGGCTGATGTGAAAACGCCTAGTGAGAACTGAATTATTTAACTCTAAGCCAGGTGTATAGCGTCTCACTCATCTCCTTAGGCGTTTTCACATCAGCCCGATGTTTCGAAATAGCGCGCTATTTTCTGACTTGGGAAATTAACCCGATCACAAAATAGCGCGCTATTTGATAATGTGAACACAAATTAGCGCGCTAATTGTATCGCTCTGGTCGAGAAAATTTCTTGAGTCCAACTCGGGAAATTTCTGAAAAAGTGGGATAGTAGCGCGCTATTTGATAATGTGAAAACAACTCGAGAAATTAGCGCGATGCATCCCATCATGCCTAGCGCGTCTGACCCCGATCGATCAGGGCAAACTACACACAAATCATGAGGAATTTTAGAAATTGCACGCATTACTGATGCTGTTTGCACATGCTCAGCTGTCGAATTAGCTCGAAAAAATTTTTGGGGCTAATTCTCTTCGGGCTGATGTGAATAAGAAATGAAATAGTGTGCTAATGCTCAATCGAGAATGATATCTCGAGCTTGGATTTTATCGGGCTGATGTGAAAACGCCTTTTATATTTCAGGTTATTATTGTTTGACCCAATAACGGAGTTATAGACAGGTTTTATGTTGCTATAGAGATATCTTGTGCCACATGAGTGGAAGGAATCACTGTTTAGTATTAGTAATGAACTTTTTCATGTCCCTCCCTGCCAATTAAAGTTTGTTTAAAGGGGTTGTGTGTCGATCTGCCAAAGAAAAGGAAAAACTTTTATTTTCGTCATGGCTGTTTCTCTATACGTAGCCGTAGGTGATGAGTGTTGTTGGCATCTGGGCAGTGAAGAACAGAGTATCAGGCTATAATCCCCCTGAGTTATACGTGCTAAGCGTTCAATTCAATATATCTTTTTTTTATGTAGTCAGTCACTGCTCATGGAGTTACAGAATTATGTTATGACACGTTTCACTGAAAGTTTGTAAAGCAAAGTTTATGGACTATGCAAGCAATGGTACATGATTAATACCATTGATTTCAGAGGGAAATTATGGTATGCCTAAATGTAAGGGTGTCATTGCTTTGGAATTGCTGAGACAATATGCTTGGCACTCCTCCCACTTCTAATTGTTCCCTTTAAAGAGTGTCGGTCACGGGAGATCGTCATGATTCATCTTTCACGTAGAAGCTTACGTTCCACACTCTTGGTTCGAGAAGACTTACCGTTTAGTTACGTTGTTAGAAGCGATGTCTCTTTCTGTATTTTAATTTAGGTAATGCTGCTTGCGTCCAGGTACAAATTACATTGTCATGTATTAAACAAACACACACTCTCTGTATTTGCCTTTGTTTGCATTGGGCCCTTCATTGCTTTTACTGTGGAAAATTTCACAGGCTTGTAGCTGTAAGAGCTTTCTTTATTTTTCTTTTTTTTTTTGCTTAGGCAGTTCAGCTTCACTCCGATGTCGTACTATTTCATCAAGTATGTACGCACCCCCACGAACACAAACACGCAATTTCCCTTGTTTTGTATCGGAGGTTAGAGTGTTTCTATTGCTCATGGGAATTTTTGGTTATCACCAAATTACAATTCATTTAGCCGAACATGGATACTCAAGCAGCAGTGCCCTTAAAATGGGTCAGTAAGTAGTTACAATATATCACCATAATTTGTCCAGGTATAAATCCCAATGTCGTGAAAAGACACACACTCGCTGTATTTTCCTTTGTTTTGTATTGGACGCTTCATTGATTTACTGCTGGAAAATTCTACAGGCTTGTAGCTGTAAGAGCTCTCCCATAATGACAAGATTAGATAGAGCAGTTTTTGGTCATGCAAATAAGGGTCAAAGTTCATATTTGAAAAGACCAATATTAATATCAAGATGATCTTTGACACACTTTATTGTCGTGTTTCAATTTGTTCGTGTCAAGGACGACATGGTACAGATACACTGTACTAAGAAATCCTGTTAATCTAAGTAGGCCTACTTGCACACGCAGACACACGTGCGGGACTTTCCATGTGGTTTGCCATTGTTATAAACAGTTTGATCTGAATTATAAAGGTACAAAAAATTCGACTTTACTAACATATTATTGCAGCAATATAACTTAAAGTCGCTATATTTCATTGTTTTTGTTGTCGATCACAGGTGGCCGATATCAGATGACTCCCAGCGTATCACCTAACTTGTCTTTTACAGTGACGAGGTTCATGTCTCGTTGATATTTGTTTTTTTAAAGTGTTTATTGGTTTTATACGTCTTGCATTGTTCCAAAATCTCTTAAAATAACTGTCATTAAAATGGAATGTTTGTATTTTGAATGTCTCAAGAATTTACATAGATACAGATCGCGTGACATTTATGTGATTAATTGCCTGCCTTTTCTAACATTGGGGAAGGAGGTCAATATTTCCCCTTAATAGAATGGCTACATATATCAAGTGTCCAGGACAATTTAACAATAAAATGGATCAAGCATTTTTACTGAGATAAAACACGGACCTCTCTTAGAAGTAGAGGTATTCATGTTGGAAATCAAAAAATCTTTTTCAGTTACAACAGAAGCTAGTTCCACGGATCAAACGACTTATGAAACTACAGTAGCAACAACGTCAGTAACAACTCCAGTAGAAACTACACTTCAAACAACCGACGCTACTACTGCTTTCACAACTGCTCCTCAAACAACTATTGAAACAACTGTTGAAACTACGGAAGCTGCTACTGAGGTCACAACTGCTCCGGACACAACAATCAAAACAACTCTTCAAACAACTATAGCCACTACTGAGTCCACTACTGCTCCTGAAACAACTATAGAAACAACTCTCCACACAACATCAGCTACTACAATGTCAACAAGTGCTCCTCTTTCAACAGTAGCTACAACGGTACCCGACACAACGAGAGGTAAGTAATTTTCGAGAATATTGTACAATGGTCTATACCTTTGAAAGAAGATGATACCTAACTTGTTGATATTTGTTTTTTACAGCGTTTATTGCTTTTATATGTCTTTCTTTGTTTCAAAATCTCTTAAAATAACTGTCATTCAAAGAGAATGTTTGTATTTTGAATTTCTCAAGAAATTACATAGATACTGATCGCATAACATTCATGTGATTAAAAGCCTGCCTTTTATAACATTGGGAAAGGATGTCAATATTTCCCCTTAAAAGAATGGCAACAAAAGTCAAGTTTCAAGGACAATCACACAATAAAATGGACCACGCATTATTATTGTGATTAAGCACGTTCCTCTCTTAGAAGGAGAGATATTTATCTTGGAAATCAGGAACTCTTTTTTTTAGTAACAACAGAAGCTAGGTCCATGGACCAAACGACTTATGAAACTACAGTAGCAACAGCGTCAGTAACAACTCCAGTAGAAACTACACTTCAAAGAACCGAAGCTACCACTGCTTTCACAACTGCTCCTCCAACAACTATTGAAACAACTGTTGAAACTACGGAAGCTACTACTGAGGTCACAACTGCTCCGGACACAACAATCAAAACAACTATTCAAACAACTAAAGCCACTACTGAGTCCACTACTGCTCCTGAAATAACTACAGAAACAACTCTCCACACAACATCAGGTACTACAGAGTCAACAAGTGCTCCTCTTTCAACGGTATCTACAACGGTCGCCGACACAACGACAGGTAAGTATTTTTCGATAAAATAGCATATTGATCTACAGCTTTGAAAGATGATGATACATATCTTTTTGACATTTCTTTCAATTGCGTTAATTGCTTTGATATGTCTTTCGTTGTTTTAAACTCTCTTGATATTACTGTCATTAAAATGATATCTCGTTAGTTTGAAAGTCTCAAGAAATTACATAAATACTGATCACGTTACATTTATGTGATTAATTGCCTGCCTTTTCTAACATTAGGAAAGGAGGTCAATATTTGCCCTTTACAGAATGGTTATATTTATGTTAAGTGTCCACGACCAGTTCCAAGACTATCGAGCAACAAAATGGATCACTCATTATTATTGTGATTAAATACGTTCCTGTCGTAAAAGTAGAAATATTTATGTTGGAAATCAAAAATTGCTCTTTAGTTACAACAGAAGCTACTTCCACGGACCAAACGACTTATGAAAGTACAGTTGCAACAACGTCAGTAACAACCCCGGTAGAAACTACACGTCAAACAACAGAAGCTACTACTGCTTTTACAACTTCTCCTCCAACAAGTATTGAAACAACTGTTATTCAAACAACTGAAGCCACTACTGAGTCCACTACTTCTCCTGAAACAACTACAGAAACAACTATCCACACAACATCCGCTACTACAGAGTCAACGAATGTTCCTCCTTCAACATTAGCTACAACGGTCTCCGACACAACGACAGGTAAGTATTTTTCGACAAAAGAGAACATTGATATTATTCACCTTTGAAAGATGATGGTACCTATCTTTTTGATATTTCTTTTAAACCGCCTTAATTGCTTTGATATGTCTTTCGTTGTTTTAAACTCTCTTTTGAAATTATGGATTTGACATTTACCTGTTCGTTAAAGTGTTCATCTGTGCGTCTGGTAGTGATTTATAGGCCGCAAATGACAGTAAACAAATGCTCCACAATTACTAACTTTTTTCATGAGTTTTCAACACTCCTTGAAGAGCTGGCTACTTACCCTGGTCACGTTATGGTGTGTGGGGATTTTAACATTCATGTTGATGACGTCACAAGTCGCAGCACTATACTTCTTGATGATCTTGCTACGTCATTCAACCGTAACCAACTTGTTAGATCTCCAACCCATGATGCAGGCCATACATTGGATCTGATCCTGATACGTTCTTTGGATGATTTTGTTGTGGATGACAGTGTCACCGTCTCTAATCCCTTGCCTTCAGATCATGCTTTGGTTGAATGTAAGCTGAACATATCCAGGCCTCCGGCAGGGAAGATTGTCATAAAGACGCGTAAGCTCCGTGACATAGATTTGGAGGCATTTCGCTGCGACATTGCAAAATCTGCACTGTTTCTTGCTCCATCCTCTGATCTAGCCGAATTAGTAAAACAGTATGAGGATGTCCTTAGTGATCTGTTGAACAAGCATTCACCTGAGATAATACAAACAATCACAGCTCGTCCACATGCTCCTTGGTATGATGATTCTCTCCGTGCAGCAAAGAAGGAACTTCGGCGCTGGGAACGGCTTAGAAATTCTCAGAATCTTGAAGTATACAAACAAGTTTTTCGAGATCAGCGAGCTAGATACAAGGCTTTGTTGAACAAGAGAAGACGTGAATATCACAAGAAATCCTTCGAGGATTGCAACACTCGGCAAATGTTTCAAAAGTTCAGCAAACTTTCCTCGTCATCGTCCGACAAGGTTCTTCCATCCAAGTATGGTGGTGATTTACTTCACTTGGCTAACCAGTTTGTGCAATTCTTCTCTGAGAAAATTCAAAACATAAGGAATGAATTGGCAAAAATGTCAAACAACCAGTCATCATTTTCATTTCCTTGTATATCACCACGTCCAAATAGCATCCATGCGACAGCCTATGGACCAACCTTTGCAGAATTTCAACCCGTCACCGAGACAGCGGTAAGGAAACTGGTGTTGGCTTCACCATCTTCGTCTTGCAACCAGGATCCAATACCCACATGGCTGTTGAAGAAATGTGTTAATGAGCTGACTCCAGTACTCACACGCATTATCAACCTTTCTCTGATGAGCGGCTGTTTTCCAGATTCCTTCAAGCATGCACAAGTTGATCCTCTTATTAAGAAACCAGGTTTAGATTCAGAAGTATTGGGAAATTACAGACCAATAGCAAAGCTTAAATTTGTTGCAAAGTTGGTAGAGCGAGCATGTGCTAATCAGATACATGCATATCTGGAATCAAATGAAATGTATGGAAGAGCACAATCAGCATACAGGAGAAATCACAGTGTTGAGACAGCTATGATACGTGTTTTTAATGACCTACTTCTTGCCGCAGACAGGGGCCAGGAGACACTGTTGGTGATGCTAGACTACTCGTCTGCATTTGACACTATTGACCATAACATCATGCTCCGCCGTCTCTCATCGACTTATGGAATTGTTGGTACGGCATTTGATTGGTTTCAGTCTTATTTTGGCAACCGAACACAGAGTGTCTCAATCAATGGTATTGCATCTGCCCCTTATGTTCTCAAACAAGGGGTTCCTCAGGGTTCTGTCTTAGGACCACTGTGTTTCATAATGTACACAGCTCCCTTAGAGGATGTAATTGACAAGTGTGGCATAAGTAAAATTACATATGCTGATGATACTCAGATTTATCTTTCATTGCCAAAAAGCACTAATTCTGATGTAGCAGTTGGTCAGATTGAATCATGCTTAGGTAAAATTCAAGATTGGTCTTTGCAAAATGGTTTGAAATTGAATCTTGAGAAAACTGAAGTTGTGCATGTAAGATCTCGTAACAAGTCCTCAACAATTTTGTCCGTCAATGTTTGCGATACTCCTGTGCTGCCGATTTCTAAGGCACGTGACCTTGGTGTCATTATCCAAGATGATCTTAGTATGAAAACTCACATCAATAACATATGCAAATCTGCAGCCATAGGTCTACACAGGATTGGAAAATTGAGACACTTTCTCGATAAAGCAACTACAGAAAAACTGGTTCATGCGTTTATTTTTAGTCATTTGGATAATAATAATGGTTTGCTCATTGGAGTTCCAGACTCTCACCTGAAAGGACTCCAACGAATACAAAATTCAGCCGCAAGGCTTGTGACACGCAAACGGAAATTTGATCATATAACTCCCATTCTTCGTAGTCTTCATTGGTTGCCCATAAGAGCTCGTATCAGGTTTAAGATTTTGACCCTTGCATTCAAATGTTTTCATGGAAATGCCCCTGCATATCTCAGTGAACTCATCAAGCCATATCATCCTGGTCGTAATCTGCGCTCAAAATCAAAAAATCTCCTCTCTGAAATAAGTGTCAAATCTAAGACATATGGTGATAGGTCTTTTGGAAAAATGGCACCCTCATTATGGAATAATCTCCCTCTCAGTGTTAGATGTATTACAGATTATGATAAATTCAAATCTGTGTTAAAAACTCACCTTTTTGACAATTGTTGATTACATGTTTGAATTAGAGAAATATGTGATAGATTTTGTTTCATTATTTTGTACACGCATAGAGACTATTTGTATGGTATTATGCGTTTCTAAGAACTGACTAT
Organism: Diadema setosum; assembly: GCF_964275005.1. NCBI lineage: Eukaryota > Metazoa > Echinodermata > Echinoidea > Diadematoida > Diadematidae > Diadema > Diadema setosum. The sequence goes on from NC_092699.1 coordinate 8,929,595, forward strand.
TATTATTATTATTATTATTAATATTACTGTCAGATAAAATGGAATCTTGTCATTTTGAAAGTCTTCCGAAAATACATAGATACTCATTGCGTAACATTTATGTGATTAATTGCCTGCCTTTTCAAACATTGGGAAAGGAGCACAATATTTCCCCTTTATAGAGTGGTTATATATAATCATGTGACCGTGCATTACAAAACGAACAAAAAGTCGCAAACACTAATAGGTGAAATGGGTCAACCTAGCCGATCTTGATTTTTTCATATTTTCTGGAAGAGCAAGTCTTCTTCTACATTATGCTAAAATTTGGGATCATAAAACGGGCAGGAAAGTTGTTTTCTAGCAGTTTATCTCGAACATTTTTTGGCAAAATAGTGTGATTAACTGTGTCTTTAGAGTCCTCTTTTCATTTGTTATAAAAACCTTGTGCTCACTCTCCACTTTCAACTCCTATAACTTTTGAATGGATACCGGTACTGCTTTGAAAGTTGGCATTGATTAAGGACAAAGTGTGTTAATAAGGCATGCTCAATTTCACTTTGATCTGATAATCCCTTCATTGTTGTTACTCCAGTGGTTTACATACTGTTTTTTGTCCCATTCATCGCACAGCCAGCATGGCTTGGTAAAGATTAAGCGCTTGAATAGACACTGTACTTCAGAGCCTCTTTTCTCAGTTCACACTTTTCCTGGGTTTGTGCTTTCTTTTCATATTTAGATAGGTTAGGAGAGTCCATTTGATTTGAGTTATACATAATTTTAAAGCTTAAAGTCTGCTCTTTCAGAATATGCTCTTAACTAAAATTTCATGTCTGGCGACTTTTTGTTTGTTTTGTGGTGCAGGGTCACATATGATAAGTGTCCAGGATAATCGAACAACAAAATGGATCTCTCATTAGGTGATAATCACCTATTGTGTTTGCTCGAAATTCCCATTTCTTTCTGACCAATTTTGTGAACAAAATATCTCAATAATGACTTGACCAATTCACATGAAATTTTCAGTCATCATATCTCATGTCAATATCTCAGTACAGCAAGGTTTTCATGGCAATAACTTATCTGTGCCGTCATTGTGATTTTCAATGATCGATCATAACTTCATAACTAAATGTCATTTCTTTACCATTTTCGGTAGACATAAAGTTCAAGTCACGTCTGATCATCCTGTGCTATGGTAATTACACAGGTCACCATGACATGCGCGGACGCGTGCATCAAAAAAATTAAAATGCTCAAAACGACTTCCCGACCGGTTTTCTCGAGGTTTCAGACAATATAAGCGTTTCAAAAAAAAAAAAAAAAAAAAATCCGCGCGTGCGCGTCAGTCCACGCGTTTTTCGCGCGAACAGCGCGTAAGCAACATGAAAATGCACTTTTTTTTTTTTCCGACTGATTTGGATTTCTGATACCTTAGGTAACAATATCCATTGATTTCCGATCGATTTTGACCAATACCAAAGGAATGCACAGGCGTCAAAGTTAAAAATCTGCGCGCGCGTCTATGTGTAAATATAGTGAAAAACATATCTTTGTTTATTTCGCCATAGCTCTTTAAAATGTCCAGTAACCCTATGTCTTTATTGCATATTATAAAGTATATATGAATTGTAAATAACATTTCAAGTATCAATATTTCCATGAATACTTTATGACGTCATCATATCGTCATCTGAAATAAAAAAAAAAAAAGTGGAGTTGAATTTTTTAAGGTATTTTTTCTGACACATTTGTTGGTATCTCTGTTGTTTTAGCTCAATATTATCCCAAATTCGGATATGTTGTACTTTGAACATTTTTCTTTCAAGTCCATGTCATTGTTTTGCAATTTGATATCGTCATCATACTGGAAATTGTGATTAAAGGCAAAGTCTCGAAATCAGCCAAGTTTACGTGTTATATCTATGGGAGGTGATTTTTTTTTTTTAAACCATACAATGACTTGATAACGTTCAAGCACCTTTACCTCAGCTGATTTTGCTTCATTTCCTCTGAAACTCAAGTATGTTGTAGCTGAGACAATAAGCTGCAGTAATCATGCATTTTTATTTTTTTCAAATCTCTTCATCAGGTTAATAATTTTGCAGCTTAAAACTGAAAATGTAAATGGAATGTGGACGAAACGATTCCTGATTTATCTTTCACTTATAAGCTTACGTTCCTCATATTTTCTCGTCGGGACGTATGGCAGAGAGGTTAAAGACGACTGCTCTGGCGCCAGAGACGTGAGGGTGCACACGTACGGGTTAGAACCCCTCGAGAGCAAGAAACAAAATGCAAATAAGGGTCAAAGTTCATATTTGAAAAGACCAATTCTAAAGTCAAGATGATCTTTGAAACACTGTATTGTCGTGTTTCAATTTGTTCGTGTTTCAATTTGTTCGACATCGTACAGATACACTGTACTAAGAAAACCTGTTAATCTACGTAGGCCTACTTGCACACGCAGACACACGTACGGGACTTTCCATGTGGTTTGCCATTATTGTTATAAACAATTTGATCTGAATTATAAGGTACAAAAAAATTCGACTTTACTAACATATTATTGCAGCAATATAACTTAAAGTCGCTATATTTCATTGCTTTCGTTGTCGATCACAGGTGACCGATATCTGATGACCCCAAGCATATCACCTAACTAATCTTTTACAGTGACTAGTTTCATGTCTCGTATTTCTTTTTGCATTTTTCTCTATGTTTATGTCATTTATGTTTTGGTTGTACCCGTGCTCCTCATCTCAATCTTTAGCTCGAATTTAACTGGTACCTACGCTCCACAAGCTTGCATTTTAGTAGCCTGTTCCTTCATATTTCTTTAGCTTTCATTCTCATATTTTAACTTTCATAAATCGACCACTATGTTGTATATGTTTGCGATGTTATATGTATGTCTCCTAGCTGGATATCATTAGGTGATACGCTATCAGCGTATCACCTATTGTGATTGTCAAAATCTCTCTTTATTAGGTGATACGCTATCAGCGTATCACCTATTGTGATTGTCAAAATCTCTCTTTATTAGGTGATACGCTATCAGCGTATCACCTATTGTGATTGTCAAAATCTCTCTTTATTTCTTTTTATTAGGTGATACGCTATCAGCGTATCACCTATTGTGATTGTCAAAATCTGTCTTTTTAGGTGATACGCTATCAGCGTATCACCTATTGTGATTGTCAAAATTTCTCTTTTTTTTTATTAGGTGATACGCTATCAGCGTATCACCTATTGTGATTGTCAAAATCTCTCTTTATTAGGTGATACGCTATCAGCGTATCACCTATTGTGATTGTCAAAATCTCTCTTTATTAGGTGATACGCTATCAGCGTATCACCTATTGTGATTGTCAAAATCTCTCTTTATTTCTTTTTATTCTTCTTTCTTTCTGGACAATTTTGTGTCATCAATATCTCAAGAGTGACATTACAGAATGACATGACATTTTCAGGGAACATGTCTCATGACAATATCTAGCCACAATAAGGTTTTCATGACAGTAACATGTCTATGACGTCATCTAGGCGCCATTTTGTGATTTTCGGACCATGTTACATGATCGATCATAACTTCATAAATAAAGGTAATTTCTGTATCATTTTCGGTGGACATTAAGTTCAGGTCACGCTCTATCTTACATTTTAATGCTAATTACCTAGGACATTATTACGCGCGCGTACGCGCGCGTCAAACTTTTAAAAGGCTCAAAACAACTTACCAATGGGAAATCTCGAAGTTTCAGACAATTTTAAGCGTTTCGCGCGTTCGCGTCCGTCCGCACATTTTCGCGCGTAGTGCGCGTAAGCAACATGAAAATGCACATTTTTTGACAGATTTGGATTCCTGATACATTAAGCAACAATATCCATTGATTTCCGATCAATTTTGACCTATAACAAAGGAATGCGTTGGCGGCAAAGTTGAAATTTCGTGTGCGCGTCTATGTGCAAATATAGCGAAAAACATGTCTTTGTTTATTTCGCCATAGCTCTTTAAAACGTCTGGTTACCCTATGTTTTTATTGCATATTACAAAAACATATGAATTGGAAATAACGTTTCAAGCATCAATATCTCCATGAATACATTATGACGTCATCATATCATCATCTGAAATAAAAAAAGTGGAATTAAATTTTTTAAGGTACTGTTTCTGACATTCATTTGCTCGTATCTCTGTTGTTTAAGCTCAATATTATCCCAAATTCAGATATGTTGTACTTTGAACATTTGCCTTTCAAGTCCATGTCATAGTTTTGAAATTTGATGACGTCATCATGCTTTAAATTGTGTTTAAAGGTAAAGACGCAAAATCGGACAAGTTTACGTGTTATGTCTATGGGAGGTGATTTTTTTAGAAACCATGCATTGACTTGACAACGTTTAAGCACCTTTATCTCAGCTGATTTTGCTTCATTTCCTCTGAAACTTAAGTATGTTGTAGCTGTGACAATAATCTGCAGTAATCATGCATTTTATTCTTTGAAATATCCTCATGAGGTTGACAATTTTGCAATTTAAAACTGAAAATGAGAATGGAATGAGGACCAAACGATTCCTGATTCATCTTTAACGTACATAAGTTTACGTTCCTCTAATTTTCTCGTCGAGACGTATGGCCGAGCGGTTAGAGGCGTCGTCTCAGAAATCATGAGGTTGCACACGTACGGGTTCGATCCTCACAAGAGCACGAAAGAAAATAATATTTTTTTTTTACTTTTTTTTTTCTTCAATGGAGTACTACACCTTCGTCCATGTAGAAATCACGTTTCCATGTAAACACACCTGTACGCACACACTCACACAGTATACCTTTGTTTTGCGTTGGAGACTGCATTACTTCGATTGCTGCAAAATCATAGTTTTGGAGGCTGGGCTTTTCAAACTGATATAGTATATTGTAACAAAATGAAATTTGTTCATATCAATTTAGTAACACAATGTAGTCGTGGTTACTTTGTGCTGATTTATACATGTAACAAGCTATACATTGTAAAAAAGATATTCAGTCTTCTGTATTGATGATTATTTGTCAATTAGTGGTTTTTGTGGAGTTTCAGATAGTGATAAAAAAGTATGGATGATAAGTGCAGCGATAATTCCTACAGTTAGTTCAAAGTTGTGTTACAGATGTTTGATACATACATTTAACATTGTGTGTGTGTATATACGTGTGTATACAGGTTGACCATATGACACATTCTAGACAATTAATCTTAATTGATTAGCAAACGTAATCAGGTATGGAACTGAATATGGTACTAATGTATGATGTTAATGATTCTAATTAAACTGTGACGAGTTTAAAGGGATAGCATAACTGTGTGTAAAAATAAGGCAATTATAAGGAAATTTTAAGGCAATTTGATAACCATGCCTATAATAATTTCATACAGGTACTAGTGCCTGCCTCATATTCGTGTGATAGATCGTCATGTCAATAGCAAACTGACAACTTTCGATGAATGTGTTATACATTGAACAAATGTCTTTCAAGTCCATAACGTTCCCCATATTTTCCCGTCGAGACGTGTGGCCGAGTGGTTAAAGGCGACGTCTCAGAGACGTGAGGTTGCGGGTTCGAATCCCACAAGATCACGAAACAAAATACTTAGCTACTTTACTGTTTTTTTTTTCTTCAGTTTTGTATTACATATTCGTTCATGTAGAAATCACGTTCGTATATAAACGCACCTATACACACACAGAGACACACACACACGCCATATCCCTCTTTTTTGTGTGTTGGAGACCACATTGCTTCGACTGCAGCAAATTTTGCAGGTTGACTTTGTCAAACCGATCATAGTATGTAATGACGACGACTGAGGTGTTGTACTTTGAACAATTGTCTTTCAAGACCATGTCATTGTTTTGTAATTTGATGACGTCATTACACTGAAAATTGTGATTAAAGGCAAGGTATCAAAACCAGCCGATTATAGGTTTTATGTCTGCGGGACGTATTTTTCCCAAGTTGCCAGAAATGGCATAACGACCTCAGTCGTTACAAGGCCGCTTTTCCGTCTAGCAATGCAATAGATGTTCACACGGCCACGTTAGTTGAGTGGGCATTGACTTTCCCCCTGTTATATCTATACATTGTTTTTTTTTTGTCTTACCATTTCCGTGGATGACCCGTGGCCGAGTGGTTACAGAAACGGTTTCGCATGCACGCTCAATATAACTTGAAGGTGCCTATATCACATTCTTTTCTTTGTCGATCACAGATGACTGTCATCTGATGACCACAAGCGTATCACCTAACTCGTCCTCAATGTGACGAGTTTTCATGTCTCGTTTCTTATTCTTCTTTCTTTCTGGCCTATTTTGTGTCGTCAATATCTCAAGAATGACATTACGGAGTAACATGACATTTTCAGTCAACATGTCTCATGACAATATCTAGCCACAATAAGGTTTTCATGACAGTAACGTCTCTATGACGTCATCTAGGCGCCATTTTGTCATTTTCGGACCATGTTACATGATCGATCATAACTTCATAACTAAAGGTCCTTTCTGTATCAGTTTTTGTGGACATAAAGTTCAGGTCACGCTCTATCTTTCTTTCTCTGATGCTAATTACCTAGGACGTCATCTAGGACGCGTAAGCGCGCGTCAAACATTTGAAAGGCTCAAAACAACTTTCCAATGGGAAATCTCGAAGTTTCAGACAATTTTAAGCGTTTCAAACAATTTTGCGCGTGCGCGTCCGTCCGCGCATTTCCGCGCGCACAGCGCGTCAGTAACATGAAAATGCACATTTTTTGACTGATCTGGATTCCTGATACTTTGAGTAACAATATCCATTGATTTCTGATCAATTTCGACAAATAACAAAGCAATGCACTGGCGTCAAAGTTGAAATTTCGTGTGCGCATCTATGTGCAAATATAGTGAAAAAACATGTCTTTGTTTATTTCGCCATAGCTCTTTAAAACGTCAGGTGACCCTATGTTTTCATTGCATATTACAAAAGCATATGAATTGAAAATAACGTTTCAAGTATCATTATTTCCATAATTACAATATGACGTCATCATATCATCATCTGAAATCAAAAAAGTGGAATTAATTTTTTTAAGGTACTGTTTCTGACATTCATTTGCTCGTATCTCTGTTGTTTAAGCTCAATATTATCCCCAATTCAGATATGTTGTACTTTGAACATTTGCCTTTCAAGTCCATGTCATAGTTTTGAAATTTGATGACGTCATCATGCTTTAAATTGTGTTTAAAGGTAAAGACGCAAAATCGGACAAGTTTACGTGTTATGTCTATGGGAGGTGATTTTTTTAGAAACCATGCATTGACTTGACAACGTTTAAGCACCTTTATCTCAGCTGATTTTGCTTCATTTCCTCTGAAACTTAAGTATGTTGTAGCTGTGACAATAAGCTTCAGTAATCATGTATTTTATTTTTTGAAATCTCCTCATGAGGTTGACAGTTTTGCAATTTAAAACTGAAAATGAGAATGGAATGTGGACAAAACGATTCCCGATTCATCTTTCACATACATAAGTTTACGTTCCTCATATTTTCTCGCCGAGACGTATGGCCGAGTGGTTAAAGGCGACGTCTCAGAGACGTGAGGTTGCGGGTTCGAACCCCACAAGATCACGAAACAAAATACTTAGCTATTTTACTTTTTTCTTCAATTTTGTATTACATATTCGTCCATGTAGAAATCACGTTCGTATATAAACGCACCTATACGCACACACAGACACACAGACACACACCATATCCCTCTTTTTTTGTGTTGGAGACCACATTGCTTCGACTGATGCAAAATTTTGCAGGCTGACTTTGTCAAACCGATCATAGTATGTAATGACGACGACGGAGGTGTTGTACTTTGAACAATTGTCTTTCAAGACCATGTCATTGTTTTGTACTTTGATGACGTCATCACACTGAAAATTGTGATTAAAGGCAAGGTATCAAAACCAGCCAATTATAGGCTTTATGTCTACGGCGCGTATTTTTCCCAAGTTGCCAGATATGGCATAGCGACATCAGTCGTTACAAGGCCGCATTTCCGTCTAGCAATGCAATACATGTTCACGCGGCCACGATTGTTGAGTGGGCTTTCACTTTTTCCCCCTGTAATATCTATACATTTCTTTTTTGCCTTACCATTTCCGGGGATGTCCCGTGGCCGAGTGGTTAGAGAAACGGTTTTGCATGCACGCTCAATATAACTTCAAGGTGCCTATATCACATTCTTTTCTTTGTCGATCACAGATGACCGACATCTGATGACCCCAAGCGTATCACCTAACTCGTCAGCGTGACGAGTTTCATATCTCGTTATTCTTCTTTCTTTCTGGACAATTTTGTGTCATCAATATCTCAAGAATGACATTACGGAATAACATGACATTTTCAGGGAACATGTCTCATGACAAAATCTAGCCACAATAAGGTTTTCATGACAGTAACATATCTATGACGTCATCTAGGCGCCATTTTGTGATTTTCGGACCATGTTACATGATCGATCATAACTTCATAACTAAAGGTCATTTCTGTATCATTTTCGGTGGACATTAAGTTCAGGTCACGCTCTATCTTACATTTTAATGCTAATTACCTAGGGCATTATTACGGGCGCGTACGCGCGCGTCAAACTTTTAAAAGGCTCAAAACAACTTACCAATGGGAAATCTCGAAGTTTCAGACAATTTTAAGCGTTTCGCGCGTTCGCGTCCGTCCGCACATTTTCGCGCGTAGTGCGCGTAGACAAAATGAAAATGCACATTTTTTGACAGATTTGGATTCCTGATACATTAAGCAATAATATCCTTTGATTTCCGATCAATTTTGACCTATAACAAAGGAATGCGTTGGCGTCAAAGTTGAAATTTCGTGTGCGCGTCTATGTGCAAATATAGCGAAAAACATGTCTTTGTTTATTTCGCCATAGCTCTTTAAAACGTCTGGTTACCCTATGTTTTTATTGCATATTACAAAAACATATGAATTGGAAATAACGTTTCAAGTATCAATATCTCCATGAATACATTATGACGTCATCATATCATCATCTGAAATCAAAAAAGTGGAATTGATTTTTTTAAGGTACTGTTTCTGACATTCATTTGCTCGTATCTCTGTTGTTTAAGCTCAATATTATCCCAAATTCAGATATGTTGTACTTTGAACATTTACCTTTCAAGTCCATGTCATAGATTTGAAACTTGATGACGTCATCATGCTTTAAATTGTGTTTAAATGTAAAGACGCAAAATCGGACAAGTTTACGTGTTATGTCTATGGGAGGTGATTTTTTTAGAAACCATGCATTGACTTGACAACGTTTAAGCACCTTTATCTCAGCTGATTTTGCTTCATTTCCTCTGAAACTTAAGTATGTTGTAGCTGTGACAATAAGCTGCAGTAATCATGCATTTTATTCTTTGAAATCTCCTCATGAGGTTGACAATTTTGCAATTTAAAACTGAAAATGAGAATGGAATGCGGACGAAATGATTCCTGATTCGTCTTTCACGTACATAAGTTTACGTTCCTCTAATTTTCTCGTCGAGACATATGGCCGAGTGGTTAGAGGCGTCGTCTCAGAAACGTGAGGTTGCACACGTACGGGTTCGATCCTCACAAGAGCACGAAAGAAAATAATTATTATTTTTTTTACTTTTTTTTTCTTCAATGGAGTACTACACCTTCGTCCATGTAGAAATCACATTTGCATGTAAACACACCTATACGCACACACTCACACAGTATACCTTTGTTTTGCGTTGGAGACTGCATTACTTCGACTGCTGCAAAATTTTGGAGGCTGGGCTTTTTAAACTGATATAGTATATTGTAACAAAATGAAATTTGTTCATATCAATTCAGTAACACAATGTAGTCGTGGTTACTTTGTGCTGATTTATACATGTAACAAGCTATACATTGTAAAAAAGGTATTTGCATTGTTCCTTTAAGTCAGTCTTCTGTATTGATGATTATTTGTCAATTAGTGGTTTTTGTGGAGTTTCAGATAGTGATAAAAAGTATGGATAATAAGTGCAGCGATAATTCCTACAGTTAGTTCAAAGTTGTGTTACAGATGTTTGATACATGCATTTAGCATTGTGTGTGTATATACGTGTGTATACAGGTTGGCCATATGACACATTCTAGACAAATAATCTTAATTAATTAGCAAACGTGATCAGCTATGGAACTGAATATGGTACTGATGTATGATATTAATGATTCTAATTAAACTGTGACGAGTTTAAAGGGATAGCATAACTGTGTGTAAAAATAAGGCAATTATAAGGAAATTTTAGGGGAATTTGATAACCATGCCTATAATAATTTCATACAGGTACTAATATCTGCCTCATATTCGTGCAATAGATCGTCATGTCAATAGCAAACTGACAACGTACGATGAATGTGTTATATATTGAACAACTGTCTTTCAAGTCCATAACGTTCCCCATATTTTCTCGTCGAGACGTATGGCCGAGTGGTTAGAGGCGACGTCTCAGAGACGTGAGGTTGCGGGTTCGAACCTCACAAGATCACGAAACAATATACTTAGCTATTCTACTGTTTTTTTTTCTTCAATTTTGTATTACATATTCGTCTATGTAAAAATCACGTTCGTATATAAACGCACCTATACACACACACAGACACACACACACACGCCATATCCCTCTTTTTTGTGTTGAGTGGGCATTGACTTTCCCCCTGTTATATCTATACATTGTTGTTGTTTTTTGTCTTACCATTTCCGTGGATGACCCGTGGCCGAGTGGTTACAGAAACAGTTTCGCATGCACGCTCAATATAACTTCAAGGTGCCTATATCACATTCGTTTCTTGTCGATCACAGATGACCGCCATCTGATGACCACAAGCGTATCACCTAACTCGTCCTCAATGTGACGAGTTTTCATGTCTCGTTTCTTTTTATTCTTCTTTCTTTCTGGACAATTTTGTGTCATCAATATCTCAAGAATGACATTACGGAATAACATGACATTTTCAGGGAACATGTCTCATGACAATATCTAGCCACAATAAGGTTTTCATGACTGTAACATATCTATGACGTCATCTAGGCGCCATTTTGTGATTTTCGGACCATGTTACATGATCGATCATAACTTCATAACTAAAGGTTATTTCTGTATCATTTTCGGTGGACATTAAGTTCAGGTCACGCTCTATCTTACATTTTAATGCTAATTACCTAGGACATTATTACGCGCGCGTACGCGCGCGTCAAACTTTTAAAAGGCTCAAAACAACTTACCAATGGGAAATCTCGAAGTTTCAGACAATTTTAAGCGTTTCGCGCGTTCGCGTCCGTCCGCACATTTTTGCGCGTAGTGCGCGTAAGCAAAATCAAAATGCACATTTTTTGACAGATTTGGATTCCTGATACATTAAGCAACAATATCCATTGATTTTCGATCAATTTTGACCTATAACAAAGGAATGCGTTGGCGTCAAAGTTGAAACTTCGTGTGCGCGTCTATGTGCAAATATAGCGAAAAACATGTCTTTGTTTATTTCGCCATTGCTCTTTAAAACGTCTGGTTACCCTATGTTTTTATTGCATAGTACAAAAACATATGAATTGGAAATAACGTTTCAAGTATCAATATCTCCATGAATACATTATGACGTCATCATATCATCATCTGAAATCAAAAAAGTGGAATTAAATTTTTTAAGGTACTGTTTCTGACATTCATTTGCTCGTATCTCTGTTGTTTAAGCTCAATATTATCCCAAATTCAGATATGTTGTACTTTGAACATTTGCCTTTTAAGTCCATGTCATAGTTTTGAAATTTGATGACGTCATCATGCTTTAAATTGTGTTTAAAGGTAAAGATGCAAAATCGGACAAGTTTACGTGTTATGTCTATGGGAGGTGATTTTTTTAGAAACCATGCATTGACTTGACAACGTTTAAGCACCTTTATCTCAGCTGATTTTGCTTCATTTCCTCTGAAACTTAAGTATGTTGTAGCTGTGACAATAAGCTGCAGTAATCATGCATTTTATTCTTTGAAATCTCCTCATGACGTTGACAATTTTGCAATTTAAAACTGAAAATGAGAATGGAATGCGGACGAAACGATTCCTGATTCATCTTTCACGTACATAAGTTTACGTTCCTCTAATTTTCTCGTCGAGACGTATGGCCGAGTGGTTAGAGGCGTCGTCTCAGAAACGTGAGGTTGCACACGTACGGGTTCGATCCTCACAAGAGCACGAAAGAAACAATTATTTTTTTTTTCTTTTTTTTCTTCAATGGAGTACTAAACCTTTGTCAATGTAGAAATTACGTTTCCATGTAAACACACCTATACGCACACACTCCCACAGCATACCTTTGTTTTGCGTTGGAGACTGCATTACTTCGACTGCTGCAAAATTTTGCAGGCTGGGCTTTTCAAACTGATATAGTATATTGTTACAAAATGAAATTTGTTCATATCAATTCAGTAACACAATGTAGTCGTGGTTACTTTGTGCTGATTTATACATGTAACAAGCTATACATTGTAAAAAAGGTATTTTCATTGTTCCTTTAAGTCAGTCTTCTGTATTGATGATTATTTGTCAATTAGTGGTTTTTGTGGAGTTTCAGATAGTGATAAAAAGTATGGATGATAAGTGCAGCGATAATTCCTACAGTTAGTTCAAAGTTGTGTTACAGATGCTTGATACATACATTTAGCATTGTGTGTGTGTATATACGTATGTATACAGGTTGGCCATATGACACATTCTAGACAATTAATCTTAATTAATTAGCAAACACGATCAGCTATGGAACTGAATATGGTACTAATGTATGATGTTAATGATTCTAATTAAACTGTGACGAGTTTAAAGGGATAGCATAACTGTGTGTAAAAATAAGGCAATTATAAGGAAATTTTAGGGGAATTTGATAACCATGCCTATAATAATTTCATACAGGTACTAATACCTGCCTCATATTCATGTGATATATCGTCATGTCAATAGCAAACTGACAACGTACGATGAATGTGTTATATATGGAACAACTGTCTTTTTAAGTCCATAACGTTTCCCATATTTTCTCGTCGAGACGTATGGCTGAGTGGTTAAAGGCGACGTCTCAGAGACGTGAGGTTGCGGGTTCGAACCCCACAAGATCACGAAACAAAATACTTAGCTATTTTACTTTTTTTCTTTAATTTTGTATTACATACTCGTCCATGTAGAAATCGCGTTCGTATATAAACGCACCTATACACACACAGACACACAGACACACACCATATCCCTCTTTTTTGTGTTGGAGACCACATTGCTTCGACTGCTGCAAAATTTTGCAGGCTGACTTTGTCAAACTGATCATAGTATGTAATGACGACGACGGAGGTGTTGTACTTTGAACAATTGTCTTTCAAGACCATGTCATTGTTTTGTACTTTGATGAGAGACGTCATCACACTGAAAATTGTGATTAAAGGCAAGGTATCAAAACCAGCCGATTATAGGCTTTATGTCTACGGCGCGTATTTTTCCCAAGTTGCCAGAAATGGCATAGCGACATCAGTCGTTACAAGCCCGCATTTCCGTCTAGCAATGCAATACATGTTCACGCGGCCACGATTGTTGAGTGCATGGGCATTGACTTTTTCCCCCTGTAATATCCATACATTTCTTTTTGGCCTTACCATTTCCGGGGATGTCCCGTGGCCGAGTGGTTAGAGAAACGGTTTTGCATGCACGCTCAATATAACTTCAAGGTGCCTATATCACATTCTTTTCTTTGTCGATCACAGATGACCGACACCTGGGGCCCGTTGCATAAAACTCCAACCGGATTTTTTTCCGGTTGAAATCACAAAATTCTGGTTGGAAGCTCCCAACCAGAGTTTTTATGCAACGGATTTTACATTCTTAGGTTAGCAACCTTAAAAAATTCAGGTTGGGCAAATCCCAACCTGAATTTTTTAAGGTTGCTAAAAAAGTTTTATGCAACGGGACCCTGATGACCCCAAGCGTATCACCTAACTCGTCAGCGTGACGAGTTTCATATCTCGTTTCTTTTTATTCTTCTTTCTTTCTGGACAATTTTGTGTCATCAATATCTCAAGAGTGACATTACAGAATGACATGACATTTTCAGGGAACATGTCTCATGACAATATCTAGCCACAATAAGGTTTTCATGACAGTAACATGTCTATGACGTCATCTAGGCGCCATTTTGTGATTTTCGGACCATGTTACATGATCGATCATAACTTCATAAATAAAGGTAATTTCTGTATCATTTTCGGTGGACATTAAGTTCAGGTCACGCTCTATCTTACATTTTAATGCTAATTACCTAGGACATTATTACGCGCGCGTACGCGCGCGTCAAACTTTTAAAAGGCTCAAAACAACTTACCAATGGGAAATCTCGAAGTTTCAGACAATTTTAAGCGTTTCGCGCGTTCGCGTCCGTCCGCACATTTTCGCGCGTAGTGCGCATAAGCAACATGAAAATGCACATATTTTGACAGATTTGGATTCCTGATACATTAAGCAACAATATCCATTGATTTCCGATCAATTTTGACCTATAACAAAGGAATGCGTTGGCGGCAAAGTTGAAATTTCGTGTGCGCGTCTATGTGCAAATATAGCGAAAAACATGTCTTTGTTTATTTCGCCATAGCTCTTTAAAACGTCTGGTTACCCTATGTTTTTATTGCATATTACAAAAACATATGAATTGGAAATAACGTTTCAAGCATCAATATCTCCATGAATACATTATGACGTCATCATATCATCATCTGAAATAAAAAAAGTGGAATTAAATTTTTTAAGGTACTGTTTCTGACATTCATTTGCTCGTATCTCTGTTGTTTAAGCTCAATATTATCCCAAATTCAGATATGTTGTACTTTGAACATTTGCCTTTCAAGTCCATGTCATAGTTTTGAAATTTGATGACGTCATCATGCTTTAAATTGTGTTTAAAGGTAAAGACGCAAAATCGGACAAGTTTACGTGTTATGTCTATGGGAGGTGATTTTCTTAGAAACCATGCATTGACTTGACAACGTTTAAGCACCTTTATCTCAGCTGATTTTGCTTCATTTCCTCTGAAACTTAAGTAGGTTGTAGCTGTGACAATAATCTGCAGTAATCATGCATTTTATTCTTTGAAATATCCTCATGAGGTTGACAATTTTGCAATTTAAAACTGAAAATGAGAATGGAATGCGGACGAAACGATTCCTGATTCATCTTTCACGTACATAAGTTTACGTTCTTCTAATTTTCTCGTCGAGACGAATGGCCGAGCGGTTAGAGGCGTCGTCTCAGAAATCATGAGGTTGCACACGTACGGGTTCGATCCTCACAAGAGCACGAAAGAAAATAATTATTTTTTTTAACTTTTTTTTTTCTTCAATGGAGTACTACACCTTCGTCCATGTAGAAAACACGTTTGCATGTAAACACACCTATACGCACACACTCACACAGTATACCTTTGTTTTGCGTTGGAGACTGCATTACTTCGACTGCTGCAAAATTTTGCAGGCTGGGCTTTTTAAACTGATATAGTATATTGTAACAAAATGAAATTTGTTCATATCAATTCAGTAACACAATGTAGTCGTGGTTACTTTGTGCTGATTTACACATGTAACAAGCTATACATTGTAAAAAAGGTATTTGCATTGTTCCTTTAAGTCAGTCTTCTGTATTGATGATTATTTGTCAATTAGTGGTTTTTGTGGAGTTTCAGATGGTGATAAAAAGTATGAATGATAAGTGCAGCGATAATTCCTACAGTAAGTTCAAAGTTGTGTTACAGATGTTTGATACATACATTTAGCATTGTGTGTGTGTGTGTATACGTGTGTATACAGGTTGGCCATATGACACATTCTAGACAATTAATCCTAATTAATTAGCAAACGTGATCAGCTATGGAACTGAATATGGTACTAATGTATGATGTTAATGATTCTAATTAAACTGTGTCGAGTTTAAAGGGATAGCATAAGTGTGTGTAAAAATAGGGCAATTATAAGGAAATTTTAGGGGAATTTGATAACCATGCCTATAATAATTTAATACAGGTTATAATACCTGCCTCATATTCGTGTGATAGATCGTCATGTCAATAGCAAACTGACAACGTACGATGAATGTGTTAAATATTGAACAACTGTCTTTCAAGTCCATAATGTTCCCCATATTTTCTTGTCGAGACGTATGGCCGAGTGGTTAAAGGCGACGTCTCAGAGACGTGAGGTTGCCGGTTCGAACCCCACAAGATCACGAAACAAAATACTTAGCTATTTACTGTTTTTTTCCTCAACTTTGTATTACATATTCGTCCATGTAGAAATCACGTTCGTATATAAACGCACCTATACACACACACAGACACACACACACGCCATATCCCTCTTCTTTGTGTGTTGGAGACCACATTGCTTCGACTGCAGCAAACTTTTGCAGGTTGACTTTGTCAAACCGATCATAGTATGTAATGACGACGACTGAGGTGTTGTACTTTGAACAATTGTCTTTCAAGACGATGTCATTGTTTATTAATTTGATGACGTCATTACACTGAAAATTATGATTAAAGGCAAGGTATCAAAACCAGCCGATTATAGGTTTTATGTCTGCGGGACGTATTTTTTCCAAGTTGCCAGAAATGGCATAGCGACCTCAGTCGTTACAAGGCCGCTTTTCCGTCTAGCAATGCAATAGATGTTCACACGGCCACGTTAGTTGAGTGGGCATTGACTTTCCCCCTGTTATATCTATACATTGGTTTTGTTTTGTTTTTTGTCTTACCATTTCCGTGGATGACCCGTGGCCGAGTGGTTACAAAAACGGTTTCGCAAGCACGCTCAATATAACTTTAAGGTGCCTATATCACATTCTTTTCTTTGTCGATCACAGATGACTGTCATCTGATGACCACAAGCGTATCACCTAACTCGTCCTCAATGTGACGAGTTTTCATGTCTCGTTCTTCTTTCTTTCTGCCACATTTTGTGTCGTCAATATCTCAAGAATGACATTACGAAATAACATGACATTTTCAGTCAACATGTCTCATGACAAAATCTAGCCACAATAAGGTTTTCATGGCAGTAACATATCTATGACGTCATCTAGGCGCCATTTTGTGATTTTCGGACTTTGTCACATGATCGATCATAACTTCATAACTAGATGTCATTTCTGTATCATTTTCGGTGGACATGAAGTTCAGGTCACGCTCTATCTTACTTTTTAACGCTAGTTACACAGGTCATCATTACGCGCGCGTAAGCGCGCGTCAAAATTTTAAAAGGCTCAAAACGACTTCCCAATGGGAAATCTCGAAGTTTCAGACAATTTTAAGCGTTTCAAACATTTTCTCGCGTGCGCGTCCGTCCGCGCAATTTCGCGCGCAGAGCCCGTAAGCAACATGAAAATGCATTTTTTTTGACTGATTTGGATTCCTTATACTCTGAGTAACAATATCCATTGATTTCCGATCGATTTCGACCTATAACAAAGGAATGCACTGGCGTCAAAGTTGAAATTCCGCGTGCGCGTCTTTCTGCAAATATAGTGAAAAAAACATGTCTTTGTTTATTTCGCCATAGCTCTTTAAATCGTCCGTTGACCCCATATTTCTATTGCATATTACAAAAGTATATGAATTGTAAATAACATTCCAAGTATCAATATTGCCAGGAACACGCGATGACGTCATCATATCGTCATTTTAAATAAAAAAAGTGGAATTGATTTTTTTGAGGTACTGTTTCAGACATTCATTTGCTCGTATCTCTGTTGTTTAAGCTCAATATTATCCCAAATTCAGATATGTTGTACTTTGAACATTTGCCTCTCAAGTCCATGTGATGGTTTTGAAATATGATGACGTCATCATACTAGAAATTGTAATTAAAGGTAAAGACTCAAAATCAGACAAGTTTACGTGTTATGTCTATGGGAGGTGATTTTTTTTCAAACCATGCATTGACTTGACAACGTTTAAGCACCTTTACCTCATCTGTTTTTGCTCCATTTCCTCTGAAACATACGTATGTTGTAGCTGAGACAATAAGCTTTAGTAATCGTGCATTTTATGTTTTCAAATCTCCTCATTAGGTTGATAATTTTGTAGTTTAAAACTGAAAATGAGAATGCAATCTGTACAGAACGATTCCCAATTTTTCTTTGCAACTGTATATTGATCGAATCCACGCTGCCACTTGTGAGAAGTTGAATAGCGCCATCACAAGTCAACTAGTCACGATAGTATTATTATATATTTAAGTTTCGCATTCACTCTTCAGGACATCCGTGTGGCGTAATCGCTTAGCGCTGGGTGTTCATAACGCCATACCGGAAGGTGAGAAGTTCGACTCCCGCAGGACTTTTCCCGTTCTTTTTGTTTTTCTTTTCTTTTTTTTCGGCAGGTCAGCTTTACTCCGATGTCATTTATCATATTATTTTATCAAGTGTACGTAACCCGTGAACACGGCTGCTCTATTTCCCTTGTTTTGTATTGGAGTTTGGCGGATTGGGTTTGCTTCATTAATTTTGTCACACTTAATGTTGTAAATTGCCCCTTGTTACAGTGTCCCGCTTGCCACCTTTCGTTTGCTCTTTCCTTTTCTCTTCATTGGTTATTGTTATACTGTAACAGGATAGGTAGGAACATGTACGTTTGAATAACTTGCAGGAATGGGAGCTGAATTGATTAACTCTAGTCCAGGTGTATGGCGTCTCGCTCATCTCTTTGAAATTCCTGGTTGTTATTGTTTGACCCAATAACGGAGATGTAGACAGGTTTTATGTTGCTATAGAGGTATCTTGTGCCACATGAATTGAAGGCATCACTGTTTAGTAGTAGTAATGAACTTTTTCATGTTGTAAATGATATAAAGATATGAATTTCACGTCCAGTCTTCGGGACAGCCGTGTGGCTTTATAGTCGCTTAGCGCGCTGCATGGTCATTATGCACTACCTTAGGACGAGATGTTCGAGACCCGCAGGACGCTATTATTTTTTTTCTCTCTCTTTCTTTGTTTTTCTTTTGGCAGTTCAGCTTCATTCCGATGTCATTACCCCACGACACACAGTCACTCAAGTTCCCTTTTTTTTTTTTGTCGGAGGCTGGAGGTTGGATTTGCTTCATTTATCATACGTAATGTTGTAAATTGCCCTTGGTATACAGTGCCCCGCTTGCCACCTTTCGTTTTCTCTTTCCTTTTCTCTACGTTTGTTCCTGTTACACTGCACAAGACAGGTCGGGAAATAATTTACATAATTCAACTGGAGCAGGAATGGCAACTGAATAAATTAACTCTAGGCCAGGTGTATGGCGTCTAGCTCATCTCTTTGAAATTCCAGATTGTTATTGTTTGACCCAATAGCGGAATTGTAGACAGGTTTTATGTTGCTATAGAGGTATCTTGTGCCACATGAGTAGAAGGCATCACTGTTTAGTAGTAGTAATGAACTTTTTCATGTCCCTCCATGTCAGTTATAGGGGCTATAGGGGTTGTGTGTCTATCTGCCAAAGAAAAGGAAAACTTATTTTCGTCATGGCTGTTTCTCTATACGTAGCCGTAGGTGATGAGTGTTGTTGGTATCTGAGCAGTAAATAACATAACATCAGGCTGAAATCCCCCTTAGTTATACGCGCTAAGCGTTCAATTGATATTTATCATCTTGATTTATGTAGTCAATCACTGCTAATGGACGGTTACAGAATTATGTTATGACACCTTTCACTGAAAGTTTGTAAAGCAAAGTTTGTGGACAAGGCAAGCAATTGTACATGAATAATACCATTGATTTCAGAGGGAAATTATGGTATACCTAAATGTAAGGGTATCATTGCTTTGGAATTGCTGAGACAATATTATCTTGGCACGAGGGCTTCCACTTCTAATAACAGATCCCTTTGAAGATGTGTCAGTCACGGGTGATCGTCATGATTCACCTTTCACGTAGAAGGTATACGTTCCACACTCTTAGTTCGAGAAGACTTACCATCATACTTCAAATTGTGATTAAAGGTAAAGACTCAAAATCAGACAAGTTGACGTGTTATATCTATGGAAGGTGATTTTTTTTTTAACCATGCATTGACTTGACAACGTTTAAGCACCTTTATCTCAACTGATTTTGCTCCATTTCCTCTGAAACTTAAGTATGTGGTAGCTCAGACAATAAGCTGCAGTAATCATGCATTTTATTTTTTCAAATCTCCTCATCAGGTTGATAATTTTGCAGCTAAAAACTGAAAATGAGAATGGAATGTGGACAAAACGATTCCTGAATCATCTTTCACGTATAAGCTTACGTTCCTCATATTTTCTCGTCAAGACGTACTGTCATGGCCGAGAGGATAAAGGCGACGTCACAAGAGACGTGAGGTTGCACACGTACGGGTTCGAACCCCATAAGAGCACGAAACAAAATACTTATATCTTTTGCTTTTTTCCTTTTATGGAGTATTCACCTTCGTCCATGTAGAAATCACGTTTTCATGTAAACGTACACACACACACACACACACACACACAATATCCCTTTGTTTTTTGTTGGAGACCACATTGCTTTGACAGGCAACTTGGACTTGAAATTACAAATGTTAAAGTGAAGATGACTTTTAAAAGACCGCATGGCCATGTTTGATTTTTTTTTTTACAATATAAAGACCTATTGGTAAATATTCATTCACATATCCTTTCCAATCAACTTACTTGGACACGCCGACACCACTACACGAAATTTTCAATTAGTTGCATGACAGAAACAATTTCATCTGAATTATGTAGGACTGTACAAAGAATTGGACTTCACGAACATTTCTCAATATTACTTCAAGTCGCTACTTTACATTATTTTCGTTGTCGATCACTGAAAATGAGAATGGAATCTGGTTGAAACGATTCAAGATTTATCTTTGTAACTGTATATTGATCGAATCCACACGGCCACTCGTGGGAAGTTGAATAGCGCTATCAGTCACTTGACGTATATAGCCAAAAAACTGAATATAAATGTATAGCATACATAGATATATTTAAGTTTCGCACAGGAAGTTGAATAGCGCTATCAGTCACTTGACGTATATAGCCAAAACCTGAATATAAATGTATAGCATACATAGATATATTTAAGTTTCGCACAAGATCTTCGGATCTTCCATGTGGCAGAATTGCTTAGCACGCTGCGTGTTTATAATGCCCGACCGGAAGGAGAGAAGTTAATCGAGTCCCGCAGGACTTTTTCCTTTTATTTCTTTTTTCTTTCTTTTTTTCTGCAGTTCAGCTTCACTCTGATGTCATGAACACAGCTACTCTATTTCCCTTGTTTTGTATTGGAGTTTGGAGGTTGGGTTTGCTTCTTTAATTTTGTCACACGTAATGTTGTAAATTGCCCCTTGAATTAAAACAGTACCCCGCTTGCCACCATTCGTTTTCTCTTTCCTTTTCTCTTCATTTGTTCTTGTTATACTGTAGCAGGATGTTTAGGAACGTGTACGTTTATATAATTAACAGGAATGGGAACTGAATTAATTAACTCTAGTCCAGGTGCATGGCGTCTCGCTTATCTCTTTGGAATTCCAGGTTGTTATTGTTTGACCAAATGACGGAGTTAAAGACAGGCAGGGAAGGAAGTGACGTGATATTGCTTCATAATGAGGAATTTCGGGCAACACCTTTCCAAGTGTAGTGATTATGACGGGGTTCTCTGTCGTTTATTTTCGTCATGGCTGTTTCACTAGTTCAGCCATAGGTGACATATGTTGTTGGCATCTGGGAGAATAGAACAGATCTGTACCAAACTGGAATAGCCCTATAAGCAATGTGGTAAGCGTTCAATTTTTTGCATTATCTTTCTTCTTTAAAGTCAGTCATTACTGATCGAAACACACAACATAATATGACACGTTCTACTGGTAGTTTAGGAAAAGGGAGTTACTGCACGATGCAATGATAAATGTGCTACCATTGATTTTAGAGACGTCATTGTGGTGTGGTACTGGTGATGGTAAGGGAACCATAGATTGCTTTTAAAGTAATGAGAATATAATGCATCTAGAATATAATGCATGTTCGTGCGGCGTTTTTTTTTTTAAATCCTGACGTGGGCATTTTCTTTTTCTTGTTTTTAATTCAAGAATGTTATATCTAAATTTGTTTCTTTCCCCTAACATTTTTTTTTTGTTGAATATAAAGTTGGACGTTCCGTGACTGAGTAGAAAAGCAGCGATTTAGTTACAGTTTCAATGCATCTTGTTTACCATCTTCTCTTACATTAAATTGATGGTTTTTATATTTGACATGGTCTGTCTATTTGCCAGTTTATGCTCATAAAACACTGCTATAACAACTAATACATTTGCTTCACTTGTCACACGCAATGATATGGATTGCAGTTGTGCATGCAGTTTTCCTTTTGCCACCTCTCGTTTTTCTCTCCCCCTTTCCCTCACTTTGGTTTTGTTATACTGCAGATGGGAATGATTACAATAACATAACCCAACTTGAGGTAGGAATGAGAACTGAATAAATTAACTCTAGGCCAGGTGTATATAGCGTCTCGCTCATATCTTTCAAATTTCAGGTTGTCATTGTTCGACCAACGGAGTTGAAGACAGGCTTTATGTTGCTATAGAGGTATCTCGCGCCACATGAATGGAATGCATACGCTGTTTAGTATTAGTAATGAACTTTTTCATGTCCATCCCTGCCAATAAAAGTGTGTTTGACGAGGTTCTGTGCCATTCTGCCCACGAGAAAACAAAGTTTTATTTTCGCCATGGCTGTTTCGCTATGCGTAGCCGTGGGTAATGGATGTTGTTGGCATGTGGGCAGTAAAGAACCGAGTATCATGCTATAATACCCCCCCCCCCCCCGTTAGGTTCTAAGCGTTCAATACGGTGATATATCTTTCTTCTTTATTATATCAATCACTGCCGATGGAATTACAGAATTATGTTATGACACGTTTCACTGAAAGCTTAAAAAACAAAGTTTCTGCACGATACAAGTAATGGTGCATGAGTCCTATAGACCATTGATTTTAGGTGAGAAATTATGATATGCCTATAGTAGGGGTGTCATTGATTAGGAATTAATAAAACGATTAAGCACTCCTTCCACTTCTAACTGTCCCCTTTGAATGTGTGTCGATCACGTGAGATCGTCATAAATTATCATTCACGTATAAGCTTACGTTCAAAGTGTACTCTTAGTTAGAGGAGACTCTTAGTTAGAGGAGACCTATAGTTACATGGTTAAAGGCGATGTCTCTTTCGCTGGAGCCGTACGTTTGGCCCATTTTTCTTTTGCCCTTTTCTCTTTAATTGAGGTATCACTTTCGTCCAGGATAAATCACATTCTCATGTAAACAGACTCCCTTGCTCTATATCCCTTGTTTTGTATCGGAGGCTTCATTGGTTTTAATGCTGGTAAATCTCACAGGCTTGTATATAGCTGTAAGAGATCTCTGAACTGAGCATTGTAATAGCAAGATTAGAGGGAGTCATATTGGTTATGTAAATAATGGTCAAAGGTCATGTTTTAAAAGGCCACTGTTAATGCCAGGATGGTTATAAACACTTAATTGTCATATTTTATTTGTACGTGCCGAGGATCGCTTGGACCCCGTTTACAGTGCGAGGCTCGGCCGCGCCGAGCCCACCTTCATTTCGGTGTAAACGCGCAAAAGGCCAAATGCGGGGCCAAAATTGGCCTCGCATTATGCCACGCTCTGGAGGTGGTCTCGGCCGCGGTCGTGCCGCGGTCGCGCCCGGCCTTTTTCTCAGTGTAAGCGCAAAGTGGGCTAAATGCGCGGCCAATTTTAGTCTGGCTTCCAAACCCTCGCTTGTACTATTTCGCTATTCAGGATATTAACCACTTTAACGTCGAAAACTAGGATAGTTTAAGGTGGTTTTGTCCTGCAAAGGATTTTCTCCTTCGGCAAAGGCCTTTGCCCGAACGGCGACTTCGTCGCCATGGAATTCAGTTGGCAAAGGATCTGAAAACCAGACAATACCAAATTGCGTTTGTTTAAAAGTAGAGCGCCACTACGACAAAATATTGAAAGGTTTGAATCAAAAGTGCGGCCGAGCCCGGCAGTGTAAACGGACTAAATTGCGGGGCTCGGCCTCGCAATTGAGGTTGGCCTTGGCCGCGGCTCGGCCGCGGCTCGGCCCAGCCCCGCACCGTAAACGGGGTCTAAGTTTATGCACTGTACGTACTCAAAAAGTCCGTAAATCCACTTAGTCGCACACGCACAGAATTTCCACTTAGTTTGTGTGACAGAAAAACAAATGTGATCTGAATAATGTAGGCCCAAAAAAGTTCAACTAAGTATCTCATTATAACTTCAATGTGCTATATTACATTCTTTTCTTTGTCGATCACGGATGACCGACATCTGATGAACCGAAGCGTATCACCTAACTCGTCTTCAGTGTGACGAGTTTCATATCTCGTTTCTTATTCTTCTTTCTTTCTGGCCTATTTTGTGTCGTCAATATCTCAAGAAGGACATTACGGAGTAACATGACATTTTCAGTCAACATGTCTCATGACAATATCTAGCCACAATAAGGTTTTCATGACAGTAACGTATCTATGACGTCATCTAGGCGCCATTTTGTGATTTTCGGACCATGTTACATGATCGATCATAACTTCATAACTAAAGGTCCTTTCTGTATCAGTTTTTGTGGACATAAAGTTCAGGTCACGCTCTATCTTTCTTTCTCTGATGCTAATTACCTAGGACGTCATCTAGGACGCGTAAGCGCGCGTCAAACATTTAAAAGACTCAAAACAACTTTCCAATGGGAAATCTCGAAGTTTCAGACAATTTTAAGCGTTTCAAACAATTTTGCGCGTGCGCGTCCGTCCGCGCATTTTCGCGCGCACAGCGCGTCAGTAACATGAAAATGCACATTTTTTGACTGATCTGGATTGCTGATACTTTGAGTAACAATATCCATTGATTTCTGATCGATTTTGACAAATAACAAAGCAAAGCACTGGCGTCAAAGTTGAAATTTCGCGTGCGCATCTATGTGCAAATATAGTGAAAAAACATGTCTTTGTTTATTTCGCCATAGCTCTTTAAAACGTCAGGTGACCCTATGTTTTTATTGCATATTACAAAAGCATATGAATTGAAAATAACGTTTCAAGTATCATTATTTCCATAATTACAATATGACGTCATCATATCGTCATCTGAAATCAAAAAAGTGGAATTAATTTTTTTAAGGTACTGTTTCTGACATTCATTTGCTCGTATCTCTGTTGTTTAAGCTCAATATTATCCCAAATTCAGATATGTTGTACTTTGAACATTTGCCTTTTAAGTCCATGTCATGCTTTTGATATTTGATGACGTCATCATACCTTAAATTGTGATTAAAGGTAAAGACGCAAAATCGGACAGGTTTACGTGTATTGTCTATGGGAGGTGATTTTTTTTAAAAGCATCAATTGACTTAGCAACGTTTAAGCACCTTTATCTCATCTGATTTTGATTCATTTCCTCTGAAACTTTAATATGTTGTAGCTGAGACAATAAGCTGCAGTAATCATGCATTTTATTCTTTGAAATCTCCTCATCAGATTGACAATTTTGCAGTTTAAAACTGAAAATGAAAATGGAATGTGGACAAAACGATTCCCCATGTATCTTTCACATACATAAGTTTACGTTCCCCATATTTTCTCGTCGAGACGTATGGCCGAGTGGTTAAAGGCGCCGTCTCAGAGACGTGAGATTGCGGGTTCGAACCCCACAAGATCACGAAACATTTTTTTTTTATTTTACTTTTTTTTTCTTCAATTTTGTATTACATATTCGTCCATGTAGAAATCACGTTCGTATATAAACGCACCTATACACACACACAGACACACACACACGCCCTATCCCTCTTTTTTGTGTGTTGGAGACCACATTGCTTCGACTGCAGCAACATTTTGCAGGTTGACTTTGTCAAACCGATCATAGTATGTAATGACGACGACTGAGGTGTTGTACTTTGAACAATTGTCTTTCAAGACGATGTCATTGTTTTGTAATTTGATGACGTCATTACACTGAAAATTGTGATTAAAGGCAAGGTATCAAAACCAGCCGATTATAGGTTTTATGTCTGCGGGACGTATTTTTCCCAAGTTGCCAGAAATGGCATAGTGACCTCAGTCGTTACAGGGCCGCTTCTCCGTTTAGCAATGCAATAGATGTTCACCAGGCCACGTTAGTTGAGTGGGCATTGACTTTCCCCCTGTTATATCTATACATTGTTTTTTTTTTGTCTTACCATTTCCGTGGATGACCCGTGGCCGAGTGGTTACAGAAACGGTTTCGCATGCACGCTCAATATAACTTCAAGGTGCCTATATCACATTCTTTTCTTTGTCGATCACAGATGACCGTCATCTGATGACCTCAAGCGTATCACCTAACTCGTCCTCAATGTGACGAGTTTTCATGTCTCGTTCTTCTTTCTTTCTGGACAATTTTGTGTCATCAATATCTCAAGAATGACATTACGGAATAACATGACATTTTCAGGAAACATGTCTCATGACAATATCTAGCCACAATAAGGTTTTCATGACAGTAACATATCTATGACGTCATCTAGGCGCCATTTTGTGATTTTCGGACCATGTTACATGATCGATCATAACTTCATAACTAAAGGTCATTTCTGTATCATTTTTTGTGAACATAAAGTTCAGGTCACGCTCTATCTTTCTTTCTCTGATGCTAATTACCTATGACGTCATCTAGGACGCGTAAGCGCGCGTCAAACTTTTAAAAGGCTCAAAACAACTTTCCAGTGGGAAATCTCGAAGTTTCAGACAATTTTAAGCGTTTCAAACAATTTTGCGCGTGCGCGTCCGTCCGCGCGTTTTCGCGCGCACAGCGCGTCAGTAACATGAAAATGCACTTTTTTTGACTGATTTGGATTCCTGATACTTTGAGTAACAATATCCATTGATTTCTGATCGATTCTAACAAATAACAAAGCAATGCACTTGCGTCAAAGTTCAAATTTCGCCTGCGCGTCTATGTGCAAATATAGTGAAAAAACATGTCTTTGTTTATTTCGCCATAGCTCTTCAAAACGTCTGGTTACCCTATGTTTTTATTGCATATTACAAAAGCATATAAATTGGACCTAACGTTTCAAGTATCATTATTTCCATAATTACATTATGACGTCATCATATCGTCATCTGAAATAAAAAACGTGGAATTATTTTTTTTAAGGTACTGTTTCTGACATTCATTTGCTCGTATCTCTGTTGTTTAAGCTCAATATTATCCCAAATTCAGATATGTTGTACTTTGAACATTTGCCTTTTAAGTCCATGTCATGTTTTTGATATTTGATGACGTCATCATACCTTAAATTGTGAATAAAGGTAAAGATGCAAAATCGGACAAGTTTACGTGTATTGTCTATGGGAGCCGATTTTTTTAGAAACCATGCATTGACTTCACAACGTTTAAGCACCTTTATCTCAGCTGATTTTGCTTCATTTCCCTGAAACTTTAGTATGTTGTAGCTGAGACAATAAGCTGCAGTAATCATGCATTTTATTCTTTGAAATCTCCTCATGAGGTTGACAATTTTGCAATTTAAAACTGAAAATGAGAATGGAATGTGGACGAAACGATTCCTGATTCACCTTTCACGTACATAAGTTTACGTTCCTCTAATATTCTCGTCGAGACGTATGGCCGAGTGGTTAGAGGCGTCGTCTCAGAAACGTGAGGTAGCACACGTACGGGTTCGATCCTCACAAGAGCACGAAAGAAAATAATTATTTCTTTTTTTTTACTTTTTTTTCTTCAATGGAGTACTACACCATCGTCCATGTAGAACCATGTTCGCATGTAAACACACCTATACGCACACGCTCACACAGTATACCTTTGTTTTGCGTTGGAGACTGCATTACTTCGACTGCTGCAAAATTTTGCAGGCTGGGCTTTTCAAATTGATGTAGTATATTATAACAAAATGAAATTTGTTCATATCAATTCAGTAACACACTGTAGTCGTGGTTACTTTGTGCTGATTTATACATGTAACAAGCTATACATTGTAAAAAAAGGTATTTGCATTGTTCCTTTAAGTCAGTCTTCTGTATTGATGACTATTTGTCAATTAGTGGTTTTTGTGGAGTTTCAGATAGTGATAAAAAGTATGGATGATAAGTGCAGCGATAATTCCTACAGTTAGTTCAAAGTTGTGTTACAGATGTTTGATACATACATTTAGCATTGTGTGTGTGTATATACGTGTGTATACAGGTTGGCCATATGACACATTCTAGACAATTAATCTTAATTAATTAGCAAACGTGATCAGCTATGGAACTGAATATGGTACTAATGTGTGATGTTAATGATTCTGATTAAACTGTGACGAGTTTAAAGGGATAGCATAACTGTGTGTAAAAATAGGGGAATTATAAGAAAATTTTAGGGGAATTTGATAACCATGCCTATAATAATTTCATACAGGTACTAATACCTGCCTCATATTCAACCGATAGATCGTTACGTCAATAGCAAACTGACAACGTAGGATGAATGTGTTATATATTGAACAACTGTCTTTCAAGTCCGTAACGTTCCCCATATTTTCTCGTCGAGACGTATGGCCGAGTAGTTAAAGGCGACGTCTCAGCGACGTGAGGTTGCGGGTTCGAGCCCCACAAGATCACGAAATAAAATACTTAGCTATTTTACTGTTTTTTTCTTCAATTTTGTATTACATATTCGTCCATGTAGAGATCACGTTCGTATATAAACACACCTATACACACACACAGACACACACACACGCCATATCCCTCTTTTTTGTGTGTTGGAGACCACATTGCTTCGACTGCAGCAAAATTTTGCAGGTTGACTTTGTCAAACCGATCATAGTATGTAATGACGACGACTGAGGTGTTGTACTTTGAACAATTGTCTTTCAAGACCATGTCATTGTTTTGTAATTTGATGACGTCATTACACTAAAAATTGTGATTAAAGGCAAGGTATCAAAACCAGCCGATTATAGGTTTTATGTCTGTGGGACGTATTTTTCCCAAGTTGCCAGAAATGGCATAGCGACCTCAGTCGTTACAAGGCCGCTTTTCCGTCAAGCAATGCAATAGATGTTCACACGGCCACGTTAGTTGAGTGGGCATTGACTTTCCCCCTGTTATATCTATACATTGTTTTGTTTTGTTTTTTGTCTTACCATTTCCGTGGATGACCCGTGGCCGAGTGGTTACAGAAACGGTTTCGCATGCACGCTCAATATAACTTCAAGGTGCCTATATCACATTCTTTTCTTTGTCGATCACAGATGACTGTCATCTGATGACCACAAGCGTATCACCTAACTCGTCCTCAATGTGACGAGTTTTCATGTCTCGTTTTTTTTTATTCTTCTTTCTTTCTGGACAATTTTGTGTCGTCAATATCTCAACAATGACATTACGAAATAACATGACATTTTCAGTCAACATGTCTCATGACAAAATCTAGCCACAATAAGGTTTTCATGACAGTAACATATCTATGACGTCATCTAGGCGCCATTTTGTGATTTTCGGACCTTGTCACATGATCGATCATAACTTCATAACTAAATGTCATTTCTGTATCCTTTTCGGTGGACATGAAGTTCAGGTCACGCTCTATCTTACTTCTTAACGCTAGTTACACAGGTCATCATTACGCGCGCGTAAGCGCGCGTCAAAATTTTAAAAGGCTCAAAACGACTTCCCAATGGGAAATCTCGAAGTTTCAGACAATTTTAAGCGTTTCAAACATTTTCTCGCGTGCGCGTCCGTCCGCGCAATTTCGCGCGCAGAGCCCGTAAGCAACACGAAAATGCATTGTTTTTGACTGATTTGGATTCCTGATACTTTGAGTAACAATATCCATTGGTTTCCGATCGATTTCGACCTATAACAAAGGAATGCACTGGCGTCAAAGTTGAAATTCCGCGTGCGCGTCTTCCTGCAAATATAGTGAAAAAACATGTCTTTGTTTATTTCGCCATAGCTCTTTAAATCGTCCGTTGACCCTATATTTCTATTGCATATTACAAAAGTATATGAATTGTAAATAACATTCCAAGTATCAATATTGCCAGGAAAACGCGATGACGTCATCATATCGTCATTTTGAATAAAAAAAGTGGAATTGATTTTTTTGAGATACTGTTTCTGACATTCATTTGCTCGTATCTCTGTTGTTTAAGCTCAATATTATCCCAAATTCAGATATGTTGTTCTTTGAACATTTGCCTCTCAAGTCCATGTGATGGTTTTGAAATATGATGACGTCATCTACTAGAAATTGTGATTAAAGGTAAAGACTCAAAATCAGACAAGTTTACGTGTTATGTCTATGGGAGGTGATTTTCTTTAAAACCATGCATTGACTTGACAACGTTTAAGCACCTTTACCTCATCTGATTTTGCTCCATTTCCTCTGAAACATACGTATGTTGTAGCTGAGACAATAAGCTTTAGTAATCATGCATTTTATGTTTTCAAATCTCCTCATCAGGTTGATAATTTTGTAGTTTAAAACTGAAAATGAGAATGCAATCTGTACAGAACGATTCCCAATTTTTCTTTGCAACTGTATATTGATCGAATCCACGCTGCCACTTGTGAGAAGTTGAATAGCGCCATCACAAGTCAACACATTCACGACAGTATTTAGATTTAAGTTTTGCACTCAATCTTCAGGACAGCCGTGTGGCATAATCGCTTAGCGCGCTGGGTGTTCATAACGCCTTACCGGAAGGTGAGAAGTTCGACTCCCGCAGGACTTTTTTCCGTTCTTTCTTTTTCTCTCTCTTTTTTTTTTTTTTTTGGCAGTTCAGCTTTACTCCGATGTCATTTTTCGTATTATTTCATCAAGTGTACGTAACTCGTGAACACGGCTGCTCTATTTCCCTTGTTTTGTATTGGAGTTTGGAGTTTGGGTTTGCTTCATTAATTTTGTCACACTTAATGTTGTAAATTGCCCCTTGTTACAGTGTCCCGGTTGCCACATTTGGTTTGCTCTTTCCTTTTCTCTTCATTGGTTATTGTTATACTGTAACAGGATAGGTAGGAACATGTAAGTTTAAATAACTTGCAGGAATGGGAGCTGAATTGAATAACTAGTCCAGGTGTATGGCGTCTCGCTCATCTCTTTAAAATTCCAGGTTGTTAATGTTTGAGCCAATAACGAAGTTGTAGACAGATTTTATGTTGCTATAGAGGTATCTTGTGCCACATGAGTGGAAGGCATCACTGTTTAGTAGTGGTAATGAACTTTTTCATGTTGTAAATGGTATAAAGATATAAATTTCACATCCAATCTTCGGGACAGCCGTGTGGCTTTATAGTCGCTTAGCGCGCTGCATGGTCATTATGCACTACCTTAGGACGAGATGTTCGAGACCCGCAGGACGCTATCATTTTTTCTCTCTCTCTTTCTTTGTTTTTCTTTTAGCAGTTCAGCTTTATTCCGATCGGCGATGTCATTTATCGTATTATCTTATCAAGTATACTACCCCACGACACACAGTCACTCAAGTTCCTTTTTTTTTTTTGTCGGAGGCTGGAGGTTGGATTTGCTTCATTTATCATACGTATTGTTTAAATTGCCCTTGGTACAGTGCCCCGCTTGCCACCTTTCCTTTTCTCTTTCCTTTTCTCTACGTTTGTTCCTGTTACACTGTCACAAGACAGGTCGGAAAATAACTTACATAACTCAACTGGAACAGGAATGGCAACTGAATGAATTAACTCTAGGCCAGGTGTATGGCGTCTCGCTCATCTCTTTGAAATTCCACGTTGTTATTGTTTGACCCAATAACGGAGTTGTAGACAGGTTTTATGTTGCCATAGAGGTATCTTGTGCCACATGAGTAGAAGCCATCACTGTTTAGTAGTAGTAATGAACTTTTTCATGTCCCTCCATGTCAATTATAGTGTGTTTAAAGGGGTTGTGTGTCTATCTGTCAAAGAAAAGGAGAAACTTTTATTTTCGTCATGGCTGTTTCTCTATACGTAGCCGTAGGTGATGAGTGTTGTTGGTATCTGAGCAGTGAAGAACAGAGCATCAGGCTAAAATCCCCCTTAGTTATACGCGCTAAGCGTTCAATTTGATATAATCTTTATTTATGTAGTCAGTCACTGAGTTATAGTTACAGAATTATGTTATGACACGTTTCACTGAAAGTTTGTAAAGCAAAGTTTATGGACAAGGCAAGCAATTGTACATTGATAATACCATTGATTTCAGAGGGAAATTATGCTATGCCTAAATGTAAGGGTATCATTGCTTTGGAATTGCTGAGACAATATGCTTGGCACGAGGGCTTCCACTTCTAATAACTGATCCCTTTGAAGATGTGTCGGTCACTGGTGATCGTCATGATTCATCTTTCACGTAGAAGCTTACGTTCCACACTCTTAGTTCGAGAAGACTTACCATCATACTTCAAATTGTGATTAAAGGATAAAGATTCAAAATCAGACAAGTTGACGTGTTCTGTCTATGGGAGGTGATTTTTTTTTTAAACCATGCATTGACTTGACAACGTTTAAGCACCTTTATCTCAGCTGATTTTGCTCCATTTCCTCTGTAACTTAAGTATGTGGTAACTGAGACAATAAGCTGCAGTAATCATGCATTATATTTTTTTCAAATCTCCTCATCAGGTTGATAATTTTGCAGCTAAAAACTGAAAATGAGAATGGAATGTGGACCAAACGATTCTTGAATCATCTTTCATTATAAGCTTACGTTCCTCATATTTTCTCGTCAAGACGTACATAAGTATAAAGGCGACGTCACCAGAGACGTGAGGTTGCACACGTACGGGTTCGAACCCCATAAGAGCACGAAACAAAATACTTATATCTTTAACTTTTTTTCTATATCTTTTCACTCCGTTTGTTTTTGTTATACTGCAGATGGGAATGATAACATTAGCATAATCCAACTTGAAGTAGGAATAAAAATTGAATTAATTAACTCTAGACCAGGTGTATTTAGCGTCTCGCTCATCTCTTTGAAATTTTAGGTTGTCATTGTTCGACCAACGGAGTTGTAGACAGGCTTTATGTTGCTATATGGTATCTCGCGCCATATGAGTGGAATGCATATGCTGCTTAGTATTAGTAATGAACTTTTTCTTGTCACTCCCTGCCAATATTATGGTGTGTTTGAAGGGGTTGTGTGTTGTTCTGCCAAAGAAAAGGCAAAACTTTTATTTTCAGCATGGCTGTTTCTATATACGTAGCCGTAGGTGATGAGTGCTGTTGGCATCTGGGCAGTGAAGAACAGAATATCAGGCTAAAATCTCCCTGGGTTATACGTGCTAAACGTTCAATTTGATATATCTTTCTTTATGTAGTCAATCACTGCAAACGGAGTTGCAGAATTATTTTTGAATCGTCTCACTGAAAGTTTGTAAAGCAAAATTTATGGAATATGAAGCAATGGTGCATGATTGATACCATTGATTTCAGAGGCGAAATTATGATATGCCTCAGGGGCTAATCCAGGGAAGACCGCAACCGGCGCACGCCCCCCCCCCCCTTTATTTTTTGTTGAAACAAAAGAAATGAAAAGGAAAAAATGGGGGAGGGGTGCGTGCTCCCCCCTTTAATTTTGTAAACGCGCCCCCTCTTTACGGAATTCCTGGATCCGCCCCTGTGCCTAAATGTAAGGGTGACATTGCTTTCGAATCGCTGAGACAATGTGCTTGGCACTCCTTCCACTTCTAATTATCTCTTTTGAAGATGTGTCGGTCACGGTTAATCGTCATGATTCATCTTTTACGTAGAAGCTTGCGTTCCACAATCTTGGTTCGAGGAGACTTACCGTTTAGTTACGTGGTTAGAAGCGATGTCTCTTTCTTTATTTTGATAGAGGTAATACCGCTTTCGTCCAGGTACAATTCACATTGTCATGTAAACAAACACATACTCTACTTATTTTTGTTTTGTATTGGACGCTTCATCGCTTTTACTGCTGTAAAATTTCACAGGCTTGTCGCTGTAAGGGCTTTCATTATTTTTCTTTTTTCTTAGGCAGTTCAGCTTCACTCCGATGTCATTTATTTTACTATTTCATCAAGTATACACACCCAACCAACATAAACACGCAATTTCCCTTGTTTTGTATCAGAGGTTAGAGTGTTTCTATTGCTCATGGGAATTTTTGGTTATCGCCAAATAACAATTCATTTAGCTGAACATAGATACTCAAGCAGCAGAGCCCTTAAAATGGGTCAGTAAGTAATTACAATATGTATAGTGTTACGACCAAAATCACTCTGAGAATGATCGCACAAAAGAAACAATCAACTAATGTTCAGGCGGTTTATTAACAGCGATATTGTGGGTACAGACTTGTAATCGGTTTTCACATCAGTACAATAATGATCAATAGAAACAATTACAAATCGGTAATAGAATCACTTACATATTATGTTATCAAGTAGTCCTTTGAAAATGTTCAGATACGATGTTCGATGCACCGATGAATGATCCTTGACGCACCGATGAATGATTCCTCCGACGTATACGTAACTCCAAAGGCACAGGTTGCATTAATCCACAGTATAAATCCGGGGTAAAATCCACGATAGATGTCCACAGCAAAACGTGTAGAATCCAAACGTTATGACGACCACGTCCAGTTGTGGCGTTGAATGATGATTCACTTTATAATGTCCAGCAAGGACTCCGGCCCGTCACAGCTTTGCCGTAACAATGTCCATTGACACTAAAATATGGAGTCTATCTCCAATGTAGGCAAATTAATTCTCTGCAGGCAAAATGTCTCCCAGGCCTTATCTCCACAAACACAATTTGTATAGCAGGTCAGCAGGTAACACAGGACTGACTTTAACAAGTCGCTTCAGAGCCAGAAGTGACGTAACTCTCAGAGCAGAGGTGTTGGGTACTCTGCCTATCTCAGAATTTCTCAGGCTTATATACTATCCATTCACCCCTTTCTAGTACATTCTGTAATTTTCTCCAACCTGGGGCCACATACCTGAACATACTAGCAAGTCCAAAGTTCCAGGAATCCTGGATGACTCACTGCCTAACTATGTGCATAACATCATTGCCAAAATTAACTACCAATCACATTGGGCTACAAAGGCAGTGCCTCAATCAGCCAGCACTTCCTAGAATTTTCTGGAATGGGTTAAATCATTCTAGATTGAGTGAGCTATAATGTATTTCCTGTCACATGCATACATGTACTGTAGCTACATTGTATACCATGTAGAAAATTCTCCACTGATCTGGTCAGCCTGTATGTAAGACTATATCTATGTCATATAGAATGTTCTCCATTAATCTGGTCCACCTGTGTACATACACATTAAAACAACCATGCATACAGCCTTGATACATGTACATAACTACTTGTGTGTACATTTGTGACACCATCCCCCATGGGAAAAAGAAAGCCTTGCCGTAGCAAGGGTTTCTTTTACCTTCACAATTTCTCATTGTTATTTACAATGAATGTGAGGTAAAATCCAAATCAAGGAACCATAATCACATACTATCACAGGCCTTTTAAATAGCCTCATTAATTCCATGTTCTCTTTTCATGGATACCATTTACATTGATATTGCTTGTATTTCTTGAAGCTTATACAATCATGTCAAACTGTTTTGCATACATTAATGGATATGCTAAACACATACAATGTACACTGTAAGTGATATGCGGTGAAAACTTTTCACCTTTGATACTCTCTTCATGTTACACTCTTGACAAAGCGTCAGCAATAACATTATTTTTGCCTGCCACATGTTTGATTTTGAGAGCATATGGCTGCGTCATCATGCTCCATCTGAACAGTCTATTGTTCTTCATTTTGAACCGGTCTAAAAAGACCAAGGGGTTGTGGTCAGTATAGACCGTAATTTCACCTTTGCTATTGGTCAAGTACACTTCATATTGCTGGAGGGCAAGGATGAGACTGAGAGCCTCCTTCTCGATTGTTGAGTATTTCTTTTGGTATGCGTTCAACTTTTTGGAAAAATTAGCTAACCGGTCGTTCAGTGCCTTCTTCATCTTCTTGGAGCAAAACCGCTCCCACTCCTACATCACTAGCATCGATTGCCACTTTGAATGGCTTTTGGAAGTCAGGAGCTGCCAGAACAGGCTCATTAGCAAGGACTGCTTTTAGTTTCTCGAAGGCTCTTTGACACTCATCAGTCCAGGTGTACTTTGCCTTGCCCTTCAGCAGGTTTGTTAGGGGGGTGACTACAGTGCTGAAATTTGGCACAAATTTCCTGTAGAAACCAGCCATGCCCAGGAATCTGAGCAACTCCTTCTTGGATTGGGGGATGGGAAAGCCTAGTATAGCTTCTACCTTGGCTTCTCTTGGCAATACCTGTCCCTGACCGACTACATGCCCGAGATACACCACTTTGGCCTTTGCAAATTCACTCTTTGCCAGATTAATCACCAATCTGGCCTCCTTGAGTCGATCAAAAAGTTGCCGCAAGTGTGTAATGTGCTCTTCCCACGTGTCACTATACACTAGGATGTCATCAATGTATACTACACAGTTGTCAAGTCCGGCAATGATTTGGTTTGTTAGCCGTTGGAAGGTGGCCGGAGCATTTTTCATGCCGAATGGCATTACTTTGCATTGGAACAAGCCATCTGGTGTAGCAAAGGCAGAAATCTCCCTGGCTTTGTCGGTCAAGGGCACTTGCCAGTATCCCTTTAGAAGGTCTATTTTACTGACATATGCAGAATTTCCAACCCTGTCAATGCAGTCTTCTAGTCTGGGAATGGGGAAAGAATCTGTTTTCGTCACGGCGTTTACCTTTCGGTAATCTATACAGAACCTTTGAGACCCATCCGGTTTTGGCACCATGACGATGGGGGAGCTCCAACTGCTTTTACTCGGTTCTATTATGTCATTGTCTAACATGTACTGAACCTCTTCCCGTACTTTTTGCAGTTTGCTCGGGTTTAGTCTGTAAGGGTTTTGCTTGATAGGGTCAGCATCTCCTACATCATCATCATGTACAGCCAGAGGGGTGCAGCCTGGTTTGTCTTTACACAATTCTTTGTACTCATGTAACAGACTAGTCACATCTTTCCTCTGATCTTCAGGTAGGTAGTTCAGTGCCTCATCTATTTTCCCTAACATCTCTGAGTTAGACAACCTGGCACTAGAGGGCGCACTTCCATTCTCATCTTGGGCTTCTCCCTCTTCATCTACTACTTCTTCTACCACCTGAGCTACACCTACAGGCTGACTAGCCTTTCTCTCATAGTACTCTTTCAGCATGTTTACATGACACACCCTCTGATCTTTTCGTCTGTCTGGCGTACTGATCACATAGTTCACATCATTGAGTTTCTTTTTGACACAGTATGGGCCACTGAACTTGGCTTTCAGTGGTTCACCTTGTATGGGCAGCAGTACAAGAACTTTGTCACCTGGTTTGAAGGTTCGGGCTTTGTCATTTTTGTCTGCCTTTCTCTTCATTGAATCTTGTGACACTTTCAGGTGTTCCCTAGCTACCTCACAAGCCTTTGAAAGCCTTTCACGAAACTTTGACACATAGTCAAGTAGGTGGACCTCATCATCCTCAGTCATGAATTTCTCTTTGATGAGCTTCAGTGGGCCCCTAACTTCATGACCGTACACCAACTCAAATGGGCTGAAACCCGTCGACTCATTTGGGGAGTCCCTCGTTGCGAACAGCAGGAAAGGGATGCCCTTATCCAAATCCTCGGGATACTCCTCACAAAATGCCCTAATCATTGTCTTTAGGGTCTGGTGGTAGCGCTCCAACGCACCTTAGGATTGGGGATGATAAGCTGACGACTTCAGCTGCTTCACACCCAAACGATACATCACCTCTTGAAATATGCCTGACATGAAATTTGACCCTTGGTCAGACTGCACTTCCTTGGGCAACCCATACCTAGTGAAAAACTGCACTAGAGCATCTACCACAGTCTTAGCAGTGATATTTCGCAATGGGATAGCCTCTGGAAACCGTGTAGACATATCCATGATTGTCAAGAGGTACTTATGACCCGACCTAGTCCTAGGCAAAGGTCCAACACAGTCAACTAGAACCCGACTGAATGGTTCTTCAAACGCAGGTATCGGAATCAATGGTGCCGGCTTCACTGAATGCTGTGGTTTACCAGCCACTTGACATGTGTGACAAGTCTTGCAAAACTCAGCCACATCAACATTCAACCCTGGCCAATAGAAATGCCTCATGATCCGATCCTTTGTTTTTCTGACGCCTAAATGGCCGCCAACAGGTAACTCGTGAGCAATCCTCAAGATCTCACCGCGGTAACTAGGAGGGACAACAACTTGACGGACCACCGTCCAATCCTCATCAGCTGGCCTATGGGGAGGTCTCCACTTCCTCATCAAAATGCCATCTTTGACATAATAGCACTCAGGGACCTTTTCAGCCTCAGCCTCAGAACACGCCGTCTGAGACAAGCCTTTCAACTCAGAGTCTGCCTGCTGTGCTTCAACCAAGGAAGACTTGCTAAACAGCCCATCACTGTTAGCCTCGGAGCCTAATACAGCAACCCCATCATTCAAATCCTTGAAAAAGGTTTCTGCCAACCAAACACCGGAATTCTCCTCCACATCAACAGAATCCGCATCATCTTGAACAGCTCTACGAGCCTGAGACCTAGTCACAACACAATCTGGGAAAATCCCAGGAAACTCCTCCTGCAACTGCTCAGTTTCAGCAACCATCACTGGTTTATCCGAAACAACTGGAGACGCAACCACCTTGTCCCCAGCCAAGTCATTCCCCAACAAAAAGTCAATGCCTACCATGGGCAACTCAGGAACAACTCCAACAGTGACAGGACCAGAAACTAGGTCACACTTCAAATCCACTCTATACAGTGGTACTGACATATAACTGCCATCAACAGTCTGAATCAAGACTTTTGCATTCACTGCACTATCTGGTGGAAAAGTCATACCACCATCCACCATCAACGACTGAGAGGCCCCCGTATCCCGCAGGATGACTACTGGTTTACCTGCCTCACCAGAAGTACATGGGGTCACCTCACCATCAAACAAAAAGCTACAATAGCTCTCATCCACCTGCTTAGTCCTATCTTTGAATTTGGGAGATTGACTTTCAATGGCCTGTGTTTCACTGAACGGGACACTATTTTCGGGTAGGACACTTTTTGACATGACAAATCCCATGTCCTTCTTTGTTTTGTTTTGCAACTTCCAACACTGTGACTTTACATGCCCTGTCTTGTTACAGTGAAAAACATTTGATGACATTTGCACTTGTACTGGACCCTTTGTCAGATTGAGGCTTTGGTGCCGATGAAGTTTCAGAACTTGTGCCTTTTTCAGAACCAGCATTCTTTGGATTGCTCGACTGATTTTTGTCTCTCTTATTTCCAGAGAAATTCCTGAAAGGTGGTCTGTTGTCATTTCTGTGGGTCAGCTCATACTCATCAGCCATCAAGGCTGCTTTATGCAAACTTGTCACTTTGTGATCATCCAAATGCGACCTCACACTGAAAGCAACACTCTTTTTGAATTCTTCCAAGAGAACAACCTCACGTAGGTTATCAAAGTCCTGATCCACTTTCAGGGACCTGTACCACCTATCAAACATCATTTCTTTTTCACGAGCAAACTCAACATGTGTCTGGCCTGGTTTGCGGTACGAATTTCTGAACTTATGTCTGTACGCCTCTGGCACCAACTCATAAGCATTCAACACTGCTTTCTTGACTGCAGCATAGTCACGTGATTGCTCTTTTGAGAGAGATGAGTACACATCAGCTGCTTTGCCGACAAACACACTTTGAAGGAGCATGGGCCAAAATTCCTGTGGCCAGTTCAAACTGTCAGCCACCTTCTCAAATGACACAAAATATGCATCAACTCTGTTTTCTTCAAACTTTGGCACCAATCGAATGTTCTTGGCCAAATCAAATTCAGGGGGAGCCCTTTCACGATTTCCAACAGTCTGTGCATGAGTCAATTCCATCTCACGCAATTTCAGTTGTTGCTCCACTTCAATTTTCTTCATTTCGATTTCTCTTTCCACTTCTCTAGCCCTTTCCCTTTCCTTCATTTCCATTTCTCTTGCCCTTTGCTCTCTTTCTATTTCTCTTTGTTCTCTTTCCCTCTCCCTTTCCATTTCTAGTCTCATCTTCTCTTTCTTCATTTCCATTTCCATTTTAGCAAGCTCAAGCCGTGTTTGATCAGAAATTTGAGCTCGATCTGGAGTGTCAATTTCTTCTTTGAGCTCCATGTGACCAGCTACTAAGTCAAGAATTTCTGCCTTTCTTACACCTTGTGGAACATCAACATTCAAATGCTGTGCAACAGCAGTCAAATCACATTTGCGTAACCTTTGCAAATCTTTGAGGGACAAATCTGTCCTCTGAACAAATGCCTGAACATCCATTGTACTGATTGACATTGTCACATGTATTACACACAATGAACAATTGAACAATCAACTCACTGGTATTTTGTCAGGTACCAATATTCTGGATTCCGGAACGTTCCAAATTCTAAGTTTTGGCTTTAAATTCACTTCTCGGACACAAGCCCCCAATTTTGTTACGACCAAAATCACTCTGAGAATGATCGCACAAAAGAAACAATCAACTAATGTTCAGGCGGTTTATTAACAGCGATATTGTGGGTACAGACTTGTAATCGGTTTTCACATCAGTACAATAATGATCAATAGAAACAATTACAAATCGGTAGTAGAATCACTTACATATTATGTTATCAAGTAGTCCTTTGAAAATGTTCAGATACGATGTTCGATGCACCGATGAATGATCCTTGACGCACCGATGAATGATTCCTCCGACGTATACGTAACTCCAAAGGCACAGGTTGCATTAATCCACAGTATAAATCCGGGGTAAAATCCACGATAGATGTCCACAGCAAAACGTGTAGAATCCAAACGTTATGACGACCACGTCCAGTTGTGGTGTTGAATGATGATTCACTTTATAATGTCCAGCAAGGACTCCAGCCCGTCACAGCTTTGCCGTAACAATGTCCATTGACACTAAAATATGGAGTCTATCTCCAATGTAGGCAAATTAATTCTCTGCAGGCAAAATGTCTCCCAGGCCTTATCTCCACAAACACAATTTGTATAGCAGGTCAGCAGGTAACACAGGACTGACTTTAACAAGTCGCTTCAGAGCCAGAAGTGACGTAACTCTCAGAGCAGAGGTGTTGGGTACTCTGCCTACCTCAGAATTTCTCAGGCTTATATACTATCCATTCACCCCTTTCTAGTACATTCTGTAATTTTCTCCAACCTGGGGCCACATACCTGAACATACTAGCAAGTCCAAAGTTCCAGGAATCCTGGATGACTCACTGCCTAACTATGTGCATAACATCATTGCCAAAATTAACTACCAATCACATTGGGCTATAAAGGCAGTGCCTCAATCAGCCAGCACTTCCTAGAATTTTCTGGAATGGGTTAAATCATTCTAGATTGAGTGAGCTATAATGTATTTCCTGTCACATGCATACATGTACTGTAGCTACATTGTATACCATGTAGAAAATTCTCCACTGATCTGGTCAGCCTGTATGTAAGACTATATCTATATCATATAGAATGTTCTCCATTAATCTGGTCCACCTGTGTACATACACATTAAAACAACCATGCATACAGCCTTGATACATGTACATAACTACTTGTGTGTACATTTGTGACAATAGCACCATATTTCGTCCAGGTATAAACCTCATTGTCATGTAAAGACACACATACTGTACTGTAATATGATGTAACAGGATAGGTAGGAATGTGGACGTTTACATAACTAGCAGGAATCGGTACTGAATTGCTGTACTCTATAGTTCAGGTGTATGGCGTCTCGCTCATCTCTTTGAAATTCCAAGTTGTTATTGTTTGACCTAATAACGGAGTTGTAGACAGGTAGGAAAGGAATGGGCTTTATATGGCTTCAGTACGAGGTATTTCGTGTACAATATGCCAAGTTTGGTGCTTATGACGGGGTTCTATGTCCTTTGTTTTCGTCATGGCTCTTTCATTAGTATCCGTAGGTGATAATTATGTATTGTTGGCATCTGGGGCAGTAGAACAGATCAGTATCAAACTGGAATCACCCTGAGTAATGAGGTAAGCATTCAATTTGATACATTATAATTTCTTCTTTAAAGTCAATCACTATTGATCGAAATACACAATATTATGATATGGCACGTTCGACTGGTAGTTTAGGAAAAAGGAAGTTAACGCACCATGAAATCACATGTGCATGAGTGCTGCCATTGATTTCAGAGACGTCATTGTTGCGTGGTAATGGTGGTGGTGGTAAAGGAATCATTGCTTTTAAATCAATGAGACAACCATCAATACCATGCGTGTTCTTGCGAACACGTTTGCTATCCTGATGCGAACATTTTTCCGTGTTCTTTTCCTTTTATCAAAAAATGGTTATATCTAAAGTTGTTTCTTTCCCTTAACATGTGTGTGTGTGTGTGTATGTCTGTGTGTGTTGTGCGTGTGTTTGTGTGGATGTTCCTAGGCAGAGTGGTAGACCAGCGATTTACGCTACGGTTTACTGCATTTTTAATTGTAAGTTAGTTTCTTCTCTGACATTAAGTTGATGGTTTTTAAATTAGACATTGCCTATTTGTCAGTCTATGCAGGGAGGTGCTAGAGAAGGAGAGGCAACTACTGCTCTCCTTTGAAGTCATGCGCGGCGCCGCCGAGAAGTTATGCGTTCAACTGCAGGTGTTACCCATGTGCTTTGACAAAAGAGAGCATCAATAATCGGGACTAGCGCTCTCACATCTAGAAATACTTGCCCCTACTGCAATTCGCTCTCTCTTTCAATGTGATTGCAACAATGAATTTGTGTAACTTGAATTGGAGCAGCGAATCAAAATGCAGTGGAAAACTAACAATTTTAACAGCAAATAGTTTAAAAGCACGCTGGAATACGCTTTAGCGGAGTACTGTATTTGAAAGATCAACATATCCCAGATTAAAAGATAAAAAAAAAACTAACATGCACAAATATGCGCATTATAGAAAGATATTAGGTTTTTAAGAGGGCCTAATTTTCATTTCATTTTGATTAGCGCATTACGAAGAAACTAGAAATACATGTTTATAATATTGAATTCTTTCCTAAACTATTCTAAATCAATTCGAGTATTTCATTTAAAATTTTACGGTGAATAAAACTTGTAATTCAACGAAAGGTGAAATGCGTTCTTCGTCTTGTAAACCAGAGCGGTGCCGAGCATGACTTCAAAGCGAAATGGAATGCTAGACATCCCATTGTAACGCCTTGAACCCATATTGTGTTTGCATGAATTACGAAGAGTTGCCACTCCATCTCTGTAAAACCTCCCTGGTTTATGCTTAAGACTATGCTATGACATCTGAAACATTTCCTTCACTTGTATCATGCAAGGATATAAATTGCAGTTGCGCAGTTTTGCTCTTCCCACTTCTTTTTTCCCTTTCCTCTACTTTTGTTTAAGTTATACTGCAG
This sequence comes from Diadema setosum, assembly GCF_964275005.1. Classification (NCBI taxonomy): domain Eukaryota; kingdom Metazoa; phylum Echinodermata; class Echinoidea; order Diadematoida; family Diadematidae; genus Diadema; species Diadema setosum. Next base: position 8,973,268 of record NC_092699.1, read on the forward strand.
ATGTGAATGTTTCTACTAACATAATCCAACTTGAGTATTTTGAATGAAAACTGAATTAATTAACTCTAGGCCAGGTGTATAGCGTCTCGCTCATCTCTTTGAAATTTCAGGTTGTTATTGCTCGTCTATCGGAGTTGTAGACTGGCTATCTGTTGCTATAGAGGCATCTCGTGCCACATGAGTGGAAGGTATACCTGTTTAGTATTAGTTAAGAGCTCTTTCATGACACACACAGCCAAGTAAAGTGTGTTTGAAGGGGTTGTGTGTCATTCTGCCTATAAAAAAGCAAATCTTTATTTTCACCATGGCTGCTTCTCTATTCGTAGCCATGGGTGATGGGTGTTGTTGGCATCTTGGCAGTAAAGAATCGAGTATAATGCTATAATCCCCCTGGTTAGGTTCTAGGCGTTCAATTTGATATATCTTTCTTCTTTACTATGTTAATCACTGCTGATGGTATTACAGAATTATGTTACGACACGTTTTACTCATAGCTTACAAAGCAAAGTTTATGCACTATACAAGTAATGGTGCATGAGTCCTATACCATTGATTTTAGATGCGAAATTATGGTATCCCTGTATGTAGGGGTGTCATTGATTAGGAAGTAATGAGATTAAGCACTCCTTCCACTTCTAATTGTCCCCTTTGAATGTGTGTCTATCACGTGGGATCGTCAAATGAATTATCATTAACGTATTAGCTTACGTTCACTACTCTTGGTTGGAGGAGACCTACAGTTACATGGTTAAAGACGCCGTCTCTTTCGCAGGAGCCGTACGTTTTGGCACGTGAAATTTTAGAATAACCTTATAGGATGATAAGCAAGAATAGTTGAAGAGTTTGTTTGCAAAAACCGATAAGACCATATTTGCCAAATGGAGATATTTGCCATTAAAGGTAAAGAAAAATAAGGAGGATAATAAAGTTTTTACTTCTTCTGACCATTACTTCAAAAATGTACCTTTACTATGTAGTGACCAATATATCATTTAAAAGGTATTATTTTGTACTCTATGACAGAGAACGTACTTCAAAGTCGTCAAAAATGGACTTATCGGGTTTTTTTGGAACAAACTCTTCAGTTTTTCTTTTGCCCTTTTTTCTTCAATTGAGGTAATGCCATTTGATATTCGTCCAGGTATAAATCACATTCTCATGTAAACAGACACACTTGCTCTATATGCCTTTGTTTTGTATGGGAGGCTTCATTGCTTACGGTACTGCTGGTAAATCTCACAGGCTTGTATATAGCTGTAAGAGCTCTCTGAACTGACCAATTATGGTAACAAGATTAGAGGGAATCATATTGGTTATGTGAATAAGTGTCTAAGGTGATGTTTTAAAAGGCCAATGTTAATACCAAGATGATTATTAAAACACTAGTCATGTTTAATTTGTTCGTGTCGAGGATTACTGGGTGAATACACTGTAGCCCTATGTACTCAAAAGCCTGTAAATCGACTTAGTCGCACACGCAGAGAATTTCCACTTAGTTTGTGTGACAGAAAAAAAAAATGATCTGAATAATGTAGGTCCAAAAAAAGTTCAACTAAATATCTCAATATAACTTCAAGGTGCTATATCACATTCTTTTCTTTGTCGATCACAGATGACCGACATCTGATGACCCCAGCGTATCACCTAACTCGTCCTCACGGTGACGAGTTTCATATCTCGTTTTTTTTTTATTCTTCTTTCTTTCTGGACAATTTTGTGTCGTCAATATCTCAACAATGACATTACGGAATGACATGAAATTTTCAGTCAACATGTCTCATAACAATATCTAGCCACAATAAGGTTTTCATGACAGTAACATATCTATGACGTCATTTAGGCGCCATTTTGTGATTTTCGGACCTTGTCACATGATCGATCATAACTTCATAACTAGATGTAATTTCTGCGTCATTTTCGGTGGACATAAAGTTCAGGTCACGCTCTATCTTACTTTTTAACGTTAGTTACCCAGGTCTTCATTACGCGCGCGTTCGCGCGCGTCAAAATTTTAAAAGGCTCAAAACGACTTCCCAATGGGAAATCTCGAAGTTTCAGACAATTTTAAGCGTTTCAAACATTTTCTCGCGTGCGCGTCCGTCCGCGCAATTTCGCGCGCAGAGGGCGTAACCAACATGAAAATGCAATTTTTTGGACTGATTTGGATTCCTGATACTTTGAGTAACAATATCCACTGATTTCCGATCGATGTTGACCTATAACAAAGGAATGCACTGGCGTCAAAGTTAAAATTCTGCGCGCGCGTCTTTCTGCAAATATAGTGAAAAAACATGTCTTTGTTTATTTCGCCATAGCTCTTTAAATCGTCCGTTGACCCGATATTTCTATTGCATATTACAAAAGCATATGAATTGTAAATAACATTCCAGGTATCAATATTGCCAGGAAAACGCGATGACGTGATCATATCGTCATTTTGAATAAAAAAAAGTGGAATTGATTTTTTTGAGGTACTGTTTCTGACATTCATTTGCTCGTATCTCTGTTGTTTAAGCTCAATATTATCCCAAATTCACATATGTTGTACTTTAAACATTTGCCTTTCAAGTCCATGTCATGGTTTTGAAATTTGATGACGTTATCATACTTTAAATTGTGATTAAAAGTAAAGATGCAAAATCGGACAAGTTTACGTGTTATGTCTATGGGAGGTGATTTTTTTTAAAACCATCCATTGACTTGACAACGTTTAAGCACCTTTATCTCAGCTGATTTTGCTTCATTTCCTCTGAAATTTAAGTATGTTGTAGCTGAGACAATAAGCTGCAGTAATCATGCATTTTGTTCTTTGAAATCTTCTCATGAGGTTGACAATTTTGCAGCTTAAAACTGAAAATGAGAATGGAATGTGGACGAATCGATTCCTGATTCATCTTTCACATACATAAGTTTACGTTCCTCATATTTTCTCGTCGAGACGTATGGCCGAGTGGTTAAAGGCGCCGTCTCAGAGACGTGAGGTTGCACTCGTGCGGGTTCGAACCCCACAAGATCACGAAACAAAATACCTAGCTATTTTACTTTTTTTTTCTTCAATGGTGTATTACACATTCGTCCATGTAGAAATTACGTTCGTATATAAACGCACCTATACACACACACACACACACACACACAATATCCCTCTGTTTTGTGTTGGAGACCACATTGCTGCGACTGCTGCAGAATGTTGCATCCTGACTCTGTCAAATAGTATGTAATGACGACAACGGAGGTGTTGTACTTTGAGCAATTGTCTTTCAAGTCCATGTCATTGTTTTGTACTTTGATGACGTCATCACACTGAAAATTGTGATTAAAGGCAAGGTATCAAAATCAGCCGATTATAGGTTTTATGTCTGCGGGACGTATTTTTCCGAAATTGCCAGAAATGGCACAGCGACCTCAGTCGTTACAAGGCCGCATTTCCTTCTAGCAATGCAATACATGTTCACGCGGCCACGATTGTTGAGTGGGCATTGACTTTTTCCCCCTGTAATATCTATACATTTTTTTTCGGCCTTACCGTTTCCGTGGATGTCCCGTGGCCGAGTGGTTAGAGAAACCGTTTTGCATGCACGCTCAATATAACTTCAAGGTGCCTATATCACATTCTTTTCTTTGTCGATCACAGATGACCGACATCTGATGACCCCAGGCGTATCACCTAACCCGTCAGTGTGACGAGTTTCATGTCTCGTGTTTTATTTAATTTGCTACATTTTAAATATTTTTTTACTGAGAAATATGAAAATAGAATTGAAATTGAAATTGACATCTACGCTCACCTCAATATCAAATCTGCCAACATCATTGCTAACCTGGTCTTATATGTGCTTTTATTCTTTCGCGCACCTATAGTGTAAATATAATTTCTTTCACTTCTTAAAGATACGAGAACGACACTGCCAACTTCCACTTCTCAAGGACCTACTTCATTAAAATTATCATCTTCACCGAGAATATCAACTTCAGAATCGGTGTCCACACCGACGGAGACGATGGTGTCGCCAACTCAGTCGATGATAATGACGAAAGAAACGACAGCGTCGCCGACAGTAATCGTTACGACAACGATGATGGGGACAACGAATAACCGAGATACGACAACTTCGTCAGGTGTGTGTTTGATCTATCTTTGAAGGAATGCTTACAGGACTGTATTGAAATGTACATTAGCATGGCCATAATATTATGCATTGCAGTGAACGGATCACGTAGACATCGGTTTTGTCCTTTAAATGAACGATAGTAATCGTAGAGAAAGCTGCTAATCAACTGCTTTTGAGACGAATTTATGCATGTTGGCCTTGCGACAATTTTGTTTTTACTGTTTATTATAAGATTTCCCCGTTCATTTTCAAACTTGTTTTATTCAGTTTAATAGATTTGTCTTTCTAGATCTTCCCGAGAAACTCGAATATGCCGATCCTGGTTTCATATTCGTTGATTCAATTTAGTAATTTGTCACACATTTTCGTCATTTAAAATTCAAATTCGTCCGTCACACACGCTGCGCGCATAACAGCAAAAGTAATTCCGTCTTTTACCGAACATTTTCTAAAACTTTCCTTCAAATTCGTCTCATATCTTTTCTATTGTGATTTCTTGATTACTCCTGCAACCATTCACTTTTTCCACATTCATGAGTAAGATTCACACGCATGCACCACACCAACCCACACACACACACACACACGAATACACACATACACGTTTTTTTTTTTGTTGTTGTTGTTTTGTTTTGTTTTTTGCCGTTTTCCATGTTGAATAAGGTTGGTTTTATACATAGGATGCAATAACATAGAATCAAAAAAATAAAAGAGCTCAAGTTCAATGTTGTCAGAACATGATTAAAGACTGTCTTTACTCTTTTTAATGTTCTCCGCATGCCGAATATAGAGAAAAAAGTGAGAAAATGCCGGCTTATACCCTAATTCACCCTCAAAGGAATAGACCACAATACTAACTGACTAATTTGTTTGAAAAATTTATGAAACTGTGAGACCAAAGACGAATTTAATCCTTGCATTCTCCAGTCGACGAGCATCTGAAACGAATTTTAATGACAGTTGACGATTTTGTACATATATGTCTTTGAAAATGGTTGACGAAAGCGAATTAAAATGACAATTGACTTCTAAACTGAAGTTCGTATTTATATTCTGTGTGCTTCTCGGGAAGAATTCGAATTGAAAAAAAAAATCTGTAACGATGATCTTTAATAGTGCAAAAATGTGCGAAAAAACCTATATTTCCTCATACGGATCAATGCGTATACATGCTTGCGGCATAGTGTATCTGCTTACCTATATTGTGGATTTACTTTTAATAAATTACTCATGTCACGTATAAAATTAATTCACCTCATTGTTCAACTCTGCCAACTGCCTCCACTGAGGAACGCACTGACCGGACATTATCGTCTTCACCAAGGATGCCACCTTCGGAATCAATGTCCACGCAGACGGAGACAATGACGTCGCCAAAACAGTCAATGACGACGACAGACATGGCACTGTCGCAGACTGCGTCACAACAATGGCCGCGGTGACGACGAGTACTGACGATATGGCAACGTCGTTGGGTGTGTGTTTCGTCTAAGAAACACATTCACTGGACTCTATGGAAACGTACATTATCATATTGTTTGTTTGTTTCAACCTAGGAATGTCTTTTTGAACGGTATCTGGTGTGTATTGAGTCTTATAACGTTTTAGTCATAACTGATTGGAACATGATGTTGTCACAATTTACGTAGATTACAAGGTTTCCCAATTTGTCAATTTTTAATCTACAGAAACCACGAGGGCAGCTTCTACCACATTACCGAAAGAACCAACCGAACCTCCCGGTAGGTTTCTGTGTGTGGTGTGTTGTTGTTGTTGATGAAATTGTTATTGTTGTTGATGTCGTTATTGTTGTTGATCTTGTTTTTGTGTTTTTTTGATCTCCAAATTCAACGTGAAATAACAAAAATACAAAGACGAAAGGAGGTAGAATAACAGAGACTATTTTGAACATGGAATAGCACATAAACATTTTAAACAGAATCTTGCAGTCTTTTTGTACTATATCACCATTACTAACTTCAAAAACAAATAACAAAAAAAAAACTAACAACAAAAACACTAACTGGACAATAAAATCGTTAAGAAGAGTACCAGTAGCCTTTGATATCTTCAATTTCCATGTTACCTCGTAATGATTTCGTGATAATTGTATCCGATGCATAATCGCCAGTCCCGTGTAATGGAGAGTGCGAAGGAGACGGAGAAGTATGTAACGAAGAAACAAACGAGTGTGACTGCCACCAGAGCTACTACAGAGATATTGATGGACAGTGTGTAGGTAAGAATTGTCTCGTGAACATTATACCTTTATAATAATGACATGGGTCCTGCTGTATAAAAAGATGCAACCAATCACTAGTCGTTACTTTTATGTGACATGGGTTCTGTTGTATAAAAAGATGCAACCAATCATGAGTATTAGAATTATCCATATTAAAGTTAGATATCAGCCAACGGAGAATTGAAGAGTAATGGACTTAAGGGCAATGTTTAACATTAGCAGATAGAAAAGGAAAAACCCAGATTCAGTAATTCAAATTAGTTCTTTAGAGGTGAGTTATGGAGAAACAACCAAAGTAAAAATGTTAATCAGTGTAATTAAAGTTAAATATTGTTAAATATTTTCATTCAAATCGTTTTTGAATAAACCGTTGCAGTTACGGTTTATTGATACAATTTTCAATAGTGATGTATCATTATATTTCCGGCTTTATTGACAAGTCTTTGATAGGATGTTTACACATTCATCACCTGATTATCTGATCTATACTTTCGCATCAAATGTGATAATTTGAGCATTTTCTTAACACTGCCCCTATGTCAATGGTAAAGAGTAGCTTTAAAGCTTGAATTTCCGACTATGCGGTATATTGATCTCAGCATTTATGCAAGAGTTAAGAATGAAAACCTGAACGTTGCTAATAGTTGCGTTTTTTTTTTGAATTTGTAGACTTCCTTACAAGCAAAACACACTCGCACACACACACACACACACATACACACATATATATATATATATATATATATATATATATATATATACAAGGAAACATACACAAACACAAACCAAAGAAAACAGATGTTATGAAATAATTGAAGTTAGATGAAGGCAATTTGGAATTTCACTCAAAAAGTAAGCCAGTTTAGGGAACTATCAATCTCACAAACTTTGCATTTGCCTTTGCGTCTGACAGAATAGTATTTCAGGTGCAAGCTTCTTCACTTTGTCTCCCTCTACAAATCTCAACTGCTGTAAAAAGATCAGCAGTTGCGATCTTAAATTTAATTTGTAGAGGGAGACAAAGTGAAGAAACTTGCATCTGAACCTTCACCTCTCTGAATATCTTTCTTTCTTTCAGAATAGTATTTGTTTGAATGTAAAGCTGGCTTGATAGTCATGTCCGTGATCATTTTTTTTTTTTTGTTGTTCAACTGCAGGGCTATTCATATCTCAACTTCAACCTATGGTAACAGGTCTAGTTGATAATTCTCACAAATCCAGGAGGTCAAATCGTTGAAGAAATTGTATTAAACCGTTTGCTGCATCTGAACGATTTAATGCACTTGAGTCCAAATATTCTAACAAAAATTTGGTTTAATATCTGATCCGGGTAATTCAATTCAGTTCGATTCAATTCAATCTTTATTTCTGATTAAATATATATGAGGATATGAGCAAATTGTACAAAAATGAAGATTTAAGACAATGAACACTTGACAAAACAAAGCAGGATTATGAAAAAAAGAAACACGACATGGGGAAAACTCATAGCATAGGCAGATAAAGAACACACGCTCATTATCAGAAAATAGTATGTTCGTAGAAAGCAGGAATATGCTGCACATACCCCACGATATAATCATTCTCAAAAATAATTCAAAAAATGATGTATACCAAATGGGTACGCACTGATGCATCTGGCTTGAATCGGCGTTTTGATTAAAGTGCCTCTCCAGAGCTCAAACCCTTTGTGTTCTTGTACGGGCAGTCAATTGTGTAGTAATACATTTTTTATACTTGTCTATATGCGTTCCACGTATGTCTTGCCGTGAAGGGGTCTTTCTTTTGACGAGTAGGGTAATAAAGAGCAGGAGGAAACGCTGTGTGTTCGTTTCCATTGGGGAGGTGATAACTTTTTCTTGTGTTATGCCCATGATTTTGGAGATACAGATCTGGCAAGCTAAATTGTGGCTCATTAAAGGCTACAAAAGAAAAGAAAATTACATGGAGATATTACATACTATTGAACTTGAGTATTTCCTTCATTTCATTTGGACTTTGCAGTGAAGGTGGGCCAGGCTAATCTATATTATAGCATCCCAAATCATGTACAGGGGACCTGTTGCAAAAGCTGATGACGTGATTGTTGTTTGTTTGTTTGTTTGTTTTTTGGGGGTTTTTTTGGTGGTGGTGGTGGTGTGTGTGTGCTTTTTTTTTTCTGAGTGGTACATTCTTTCAATTTATTGCATTGTACGCAGATCTTTCTCCATCATCTCTTAAGTGTTTCAGTTCTCCAATATTTAAATTATGGGTGCATGTACTTTTTTATTTTTAGCTCTTAAGTCGATAGAGGTGAGGGCGACAATAACGAACCAATACATCCCAGCGTATAACGACAGTAGCAGTGATAACTTCAAGGAGCTGGAGAAAGATGTCTGTACTCCGGTGAGTGTACATTTGTGCCTTGGTATTTATTGTCAGGAGAGTGACTGACACTTGTCCTGATTCGCATCGTTAAAAAAAAAAATATTAAAGTAAATCTGTTGGAAATAATTATGAACTATCGAGGAAACAATCTGAGTTTTGCATTACAGGTTACTTTTCCCGACATCGGAAAAAGGTCCGCTTTCCGAACATCGGGAGCATGTATTACAAAAGCTTTCCTAGAAATGAATCATCAGGAAATGAAAACTGAATTCAACCATTTCTTGTTGTTTTTGATATAGTCGTTGTCTAATAGGAAACAGGAAAAAAGAAACGCCTCATGTTATTGCGTCATCGCGAAATAAGAAACTTCTCTATTCAATTTTCCGTTGATTATTATGCATTCGCCCGTGTGCTCAGCAGGGGCGGATCCATGAATTCTGTGTAGGGGAGGCGCCTTTACAAAATTTTCTCTTTATTTCTTTTCTTTTAGGACAAAATAAATAAAGAGAGGGCGCACGCCCAGTGCGTCCCCCTCTGGATCCGCCACTGTGTCATTTGTACTTCACTTGAAAGCCTTAGTCCCTTTAGAGAAAGAATAGAAAGGAGAGAGAAAGAGGGAGATCATTAAAGAAGGAGGAAAGAACGGTTAGAGGTTTAAAAAAAAAAAAAGGCCAGAAAGACGCTATTTTCCCAAACCCAGTAACCCTCCTCAGATCCTTGATGATGTCTTATCTACAGTGTTGTTGCTTTCTCCCACTCCAATTTGCCTTCATGCTCTTCAAGACCTCGATGCCATTACTTTAGAGTCATTGAAATAATAAATATGTCACTTTGCTTGTAATTTCTACCATGAATTTCTGTATATAAAATGTATAGATTGACAAGGAGTACGAAACAGACCCGACATACGTAGACTGCAGCGTGCTCGAATTTACTCAAGGCAGTATCATCATCAACTACCATCTTACTTTCAACAAGACATCTAACCAAACATGGCAATCAGTCGAAAATACACTCTCTAAAGTGCTACGTGGGAATAAAAGCGCAAATGGGACTATACTCGCTTACAGCGGCCCTGTTAGCGCTGAGCGTAAGTTTACAGGCGATGAACGTCAAATACAATCATGTTTTCATTATATAGACTAAGATAAAAAATCATGTTTTCATTATATAGACTAAGATAAAAGAAAAACAAAACAGCTACAAGTTCGAATATTGCATTTTGATAATAGAACCTCAATCATCTATTAAAGAGATATATACATCACTGTGACTAAGTATATAAGTACGGACGAGTGTCTTTGCAATAACTTAGCCTGACCAGATCAGAGAAAGGGCAAAACTTCTCGGAGGTATATTGGTTTATGTGATAATAGGGGACGAACGTGTCAAAGAAAATAAAAAGGTATATAATTACGTAGAATATCAAGAAAAAAAATACATTGAAATCTAATAAAAAAAGAATAAATGTACAAAAAACCCGAAAATGATGATGCACTTCGTAAAACCCATTAACACAACAGAGAAGCTAAGAAGTGTAGCAATACTATTCGTACAGCACACATTTGTGGTGCAACAAAAATAAAGTATATTGGGTCCATTTTCCTGGAAGGGGACAATTATGATAATCTGTAAAGGGATAACCATTGTGTTTTACAACATTCTTCATTAAGCATCTATGGCAGAAGATTCAATCTAAAGTAAATGCCAGAATAATAATAATGAATGGTTGTTGTCTAACTGGGTTGTTTCATTTCTTGACCCCACGAAGAACATTAGTTTTCTCTTTACTTTGTCTGCCCTCTGTCAAAACAAGATAAACAAATCAAAACAACAACAAAAACTGCTAGATCGCAACTGTTGATGTACATAACATGCCTTGTCTGCCTGGCACTACTTATCATAACAATGCTGGAATTTCAGGGCTTGGCTGTTTGTTCCAAATTCATCGTGTCACTGCCGGCATCCTGGTTTAGTCTGTTGGTAGTGTCGCTGCTCGGAAAACAGTGGAAGAAAGGTTCTATTCCCGCTGGTTCCTTTCTTCCCGACATGTTTGCTAATGTCAAACAGCAGTTGCGATCCTTCAAATTTCATTTGTACATAGGGCAGACAAATTGAAGAAAGCTGATGCCTCATTATCTTCTCCCCTCTGCTAAATAATTTGTCATATTTTTCCTTTCTGAAACGATATTTTGAATATTTTGAGCAGGCAATCACAGACCACTTCGGGAATCGTAATATCCAGGTTAAAAATGTCTATACTGTTAAATTGGAACCGAATAACAATGATGAAAGTGTTGTTTATTTCTGCCCCTTAAAAAGTTCAACAGTGAGTCAATCGCACCATACGCAAAACTGTAATCCTTAAGTTAGGCCAAAAGTTGTCGGCGCAATAAAATCATTCTGAAGTTCGTGATAGGCCTGAGCATTCCCTGTAGATATACATGTACACAATCATGCATAAGTTATACAAAATCATAATAGGCAAGCAGGACTACAAAAAGCTTACTCAGGGTTTTACGCATATTGTTTTTTTTGTTTTTTTTTTTATTCAACAGCTTTCAACGAATGTAAATGGGGTCGCGACTACTGCAGCGACAATCAGATTTGCGAAAATAATAATGCCACGGGATTCACTTGCCGAGAAAGGAATGGTCAGTATATTGTATAATTTGTACCTTTCTGTTGTGATGTGACGAACAATATACCACGAATAACTATCAGTAATAAACACTGACAGAATATCCTAATGGGTTTCGCTTTATTCTCTACATCCTGTTATTGGACAGAATTTGGCATGGGGAACGCAAAAGAATGAGGTGCAAATCATTTGACTGTTGTAGTGCAAGGAAGCATTTGAAACGAGGCAACACTCAATAAAACTTGGTTTCCTCTTTCTTATACACTAAGTAAGGAGAGAGTAGAAAACACATGAAGCTAGTATACTTTGTATTAATGTTAATATAAGAGCTGAAAATCTGAGATGGCAGCTCCGACTACTGTACTGATTGAACAGTTAACCACCCGGTTTTCGTTACATGTTCATACTTTGTCTGTTCGCCTTTGTATATGTTTTGCGCTTTCATGATAATTTTGTATATTTTAAGAAGATACTAGTGAACCTAGAGAAGGTGAGGTGGGGCTGTTAGTTTGGACATAACTAAAAGAAACTAAAGAAACTATCAAATCGTAGTCTCCAGCAATCCTTTGTTGGTAGTGAATATGGCATGATATACAGTGCACTGACATATCACATATTTACATCAATATGTGTGTTTGTGTGTGTGTTTCAACATACGTTGTTATCGCCTCTCCTGGCAGCAGATTACCCTCCAGGTCTACGGACCTGTCTACGCCACTAATGCACATTCAGTGCCATTCGTTAAATATTTTTCGATGTAAATATTGACAGCTAGTTTGGGATGACAGGAAGTTCACTGGCTAAATCTTAAAGTAGACTGCCCACTTTGCTACTAATGCCTCAAGAATTGAAACTGCATATACATAGCTGCTGCAGAGGCTATAATTATTGCTACGTAACAAAGGGTGCTACTCATCCCATGATTATGGAGGTATATTGTTGTGGCTAACTCTCCAATTACACCATAATATTCAAAGAAGAATTCCTAAATGTAATGTCTCTCTCAGCAAGGCAAACAAAAGGAGACGCCTCATGTTCAGTTTAATTTCCATTCTACAGAAACCACGATGACAGTTTTATCCACCATGCAGATAGATCCAACTGGAGCATCAGGTTATCCGTTCGTCATAATTATCATGATTAACGTCATTTTTATGAATAACAACTCTGTGAATTGATAATGGTGATAGCAAGACAAAAAATAACAACAATATAATCTAATATGATATAGCGTAATATGATGATGACTACTTATGGTATATAATATGATTCAATAAAATTGTTATTCTAGGGTAAAGGGGATAAGAAAATAAGATAGAGAAGGGGATAATGATAATAAATGTCTTACGCGCAAGAATGATGAATTTAGATTTGAACTACAACAATTTCTGGAATGACCAAACCCGAGACAATGTGAAATAAAACTTCCCATTGACAAATTGCCCTACATCGACGTAAATAAGCACCGAATTGATCAGTGTTTTAGTAGTAGCCATGATAAAAAATCATGGGCGTACATACTCGAGCAAGATTCGAACATACAACCTCCTGATCACCGGACAGGCGTCATCTCCACTAGACCACCGAGCTTTGGCCCGACAGTAAGTGTTGGTTCTAATCCTTATAGCATGCAGCGGGTACTGCTTTATTATTCAAATTCATGAAATTCTTCCGTCGAGATGTTTTCATTGCAACTGATTGACAAATTGCCCTACATCGACGTAAATAAGCAAAGTTCGGTGGTCTAGTGGAGATGACGCCTGTCCGGTGATCAGGAGGGCGTAGGTTCGAATCCTGCTCGAGTATGTACGCCCATGATTTTTTATCATGCTACTAAACACTGATCAATTCGGTGCTTATTTACGTCGATGTAGGGCAATTTGTCAATCAGTTGCAATGAAAACATATCGACGGAAGAATTTCATGAATTTGAATAATAAAGCAGTACCCGCTGCATGCTATAAGGATTAGAACCAACACTTGCTGTCGGGCCAAAGCTCGGTGGTCCAGTGGAGATGACGCCTGTCCGGTGATCAGGAGGTCGTAGGTTCGAATCCTGCTCGAGTATGTACGCCCACTATCATGGCTACTACTAAAACACTGATCAATTCGGTGCTTATTTACGTCGATGTAAGGCAATTTGTCAATCAGTTGCAATGAAAACATCTCGACGGAAGAATTTCATGAATTTGAAAAAACTTCCCATATTCTTTAATTTAAGGGCGTTGAGTTAGTTCAGTGTGTAGCGCGTGTTCCTCATGATCGCAAGGACCCCGGTTCAACTCACGGATCCCACTGAGCAATGTTGTGTGTAATCATATCGTCCCCTCTAGTACGGAAAGAGGCAAAACACTCTGTCCCCCGGATAAGACATACAATGGAGGTCCCGTGTGTGAGACAGTCCCAATTCATGCACGAAAAAGATCCCTCTCGATTTATCGCAAAGAGCAGAGTGTTTAACCCGCCGAAGTGGTCCCGCCTTACATCCATATGGACATTAAGGAAGACTAGCTATTGCAGCTGAATATGGGCTATCCAGCCATCTTCTGAGATGGAAATGAAGCAAACAAAACTCCATCAAAATGGACGAACTTAAACCAACAAGTTAAACAGAAAATCGAGATGACTTCGCGAAATGAACGTTTGTCTCAGAAAAGGCAAGGAAAAGGAAACACTTCATTTATACTTTTATTTCCATTCTACAGAAACCACGATGGCAGCTCTAACCTTAATGCGGAACAAATCAACTGAAGCACCAGGTAGGTTTTCTGTTCGTTATTTTTATAATTATTAATGTAATTATTACTATTATTATTAACACTCTAAGAGTTGATAGTAATGATAAGAAGAGAATAACAACAATGATAACAGTAAAAATGAAGAATAAAACATGATCAAAATTTTATGATACAATATTATAACATAGCATGATATACTGTAATATGATACAATATGACATAATTCAAATATGATATAAAATTACACTGAGGTGCTCCCGCCTTACATCCATCTGGACTCTATTAGGAAGACCAACTATTGCAGCTGAAGATGGGCTATCCAGCCATCTTCTCAGATGGAAATGAAACAAACAAAACTCCATCAAAATGAACTTAGACCAACAAGAAAACCAACAGAAAATCGCGATGAATTCGGGAAATCAACGTCTATCTTCAAGAAGGCATGCAAAACACACACTTCATGTTTACTTTAATGTCGAATCTACCGAAACCACGATGGCAGCTCTAACTTTAATGCAGAACGAATTAACTGAAGCAACAAGTAGGTTTTTGATTCGTCATTCTAATCATTTTTAAGTCATTGATATGAATTATAACGCTGTAAATGGATATTCATGATAAGAATCGATATAACAACAATGATACAATTTTGCAAAAATATGACATAATATGCTGAAATACGTAATATTATATGACATCATTGTAATATGACATAACATGATATGATAAAAAAATAACATAAACAACAATATGATAAAATACAACATTGAAGTGCTCCCACCTTACGTAAAACTGGACCCAATGAAAACCAGCTTTAACTGCAGCTGAATATGGGCTATCCAGAAATCTTCTGAGATGGAAATGAAACAAACAAAACTCGATCAAAATGAATGAACTTTATAAACCAATAAGTTAAACAAAAAACAATATGTGATTAGTTTACGAAATGAACATTTCTCTCGGAAAAGGCAAACAAAAGGACACATTTTACGTCTAGTTTAATTTACATTCTACAGACATCACGATGACAGATCTAACCACAATGCAGAACGAATCAACTGAAACACCAGGTATAGGTTTTCCGTTCGTCATTATTATCATTATTAATGTCATCATTGTAAATAATAACGTTGTTAATTGATGATCATGACAAGAATAGAAAAAAACAACAAAGATAACAATAAGAAATACGATGTAACATGCTGAAATATGTAGCATGTTATAATACAATATGATATCTTATGCCGTAATATGATATAATATAACATTGAAGTGGTCCGACCTTACATCCATCTGGACCCCAAAGAAGACCACTTATCGCAGCTGAATATGGGCTATCCAGCCACCTTCTCAGATGAAAATGAAACAAATTAAACTCCATCAAACGGAATGAACTTCATAAACCAACAAGAAAAACGAAATCGAGGTGAATTCGCGAAATGAACGTTTCTCTCAGAAAATGGAAGCAAAAAGACACACTTTATATTTAGTTTAATTTCCAATTTACAGAAACCACGATGACAATTCTAACTACAATGCGGAACGAATCAACTGAAACACCAGGTATGTTTTCCGTTCGTTATTATTATTGTCATTATTAATGTCATTATCTTGATTATTATGAATAATAATGCTGTAAAATTATTTATCATGATAAGGATAATATAACAAAAATCAAACCAATAAAATGGGGAAAAAAAACACACGATATAACATGGTATGATATACCGTAATATGATATGATACAATATAACATAATTCAAACATGATATGTAATATGATATTAAAATGATCCCGCCTTACATCCATTTGGACCTCAAATCCAGCCATCTTCTCAAATGGAAATGAAAGAAACAAAATTCCATGACAGGGAATAAACTTAAACCAACAAGTTAGACAGAATATCACGATAAATTTGTGAAATGAACGTCTCTCTCAGAAAAGACAAACAAAAGGACACATTTCATGTTCAGTTTAATTTCCAATCTACAGAAACCACGATGGCAGTTCTAGCCACTATGCCGAATGAATCAACTGAAGCATCACGTAGGTTTTCTGTTCGTCAATATTTATTATGAATAATAACTCTGTAAATTGATAATCATGATAAATATGAACATAACAACGATAATAAAAATTAAAAATACAAAATAACATGATAAAATATGTAATATGATATGATAAAGCATAACATATCATGCTGTAGTATGAAACAATATAGCATAATTCAAATATGATATGATATAACATTGAAGTGGTCAACCTTACATCCATCTGGATCCAAAAGAAGACTACCCATTCATAACTGCAGCTGAATATGGGCTATCCAGAAATCTTCTGAGATGGAAATGAAACAAACAAAACTCGATCAAAATGAATGAACTTCTTAAACCGGAAAATAGAAAATCGCGAAGAATTCGGGAAATGAACGTCTCTCTCGGAAAAGTCAAACAAAAGGACACATTTCATGTTTAGTTTAATTTCCAATCTACAGAAACCACGATGGCAGTTCCAACCACAATGCAAAACGAATCAACCAAAGCACCAGGTAGGTTTTCCATTCGTTATTGTTATCATTATCAAATGTCACTATAATGAATAATAATACTGTGAGCTATTAATCATGATAGGAATGATATAACAACAGTCAAAACAATAAAAATAAAAAGAAAACGATATAACATGATCAATTATGCAATATAATCATAATAATAACATGGTATGATATACCGTAATATGATACAATATAACATAATCAAAACATGATATAATGTGATATAATATTGAAGTGATCCCGCCTTACATCCATCGGGAAACCGAGGAAGACCACCTATTGCAGCTGAACATCTTCAGCTGAACATCATATACAGCCATCTTCTCAGATGGAAATGAAACAAACAACATTCTATGAAAGAGAATAAACTTAAACCAACAAGTTAAACAGAAATCGAGATGAATTCGGAAAATCAACGTTTCTCTCAGAAAAGGCAAACAAAAGGACACATTTCATGTTCAGTTTAATTTCCTTTCT
This sequence comes from Diadema setosum, assembly GCF_964275005.1. Lineage (NCBI taxonomy): Eukaryota > Metazoa > Echinodermata > Echinoidea > Diadematoida > Diadematidae > Diadema > Diadema setosum. Next base: position 8,990,399 of record NC_092699.1, read on the forward strand.
ACAGAAATCACGATGGCAGTTCTAACCACAATGCCTAATGAATCAACTGAAGCACTAGGTAGGTTTTCCGTTCGTCATTATTATCATCATCATATGTCATTATTATGGAAAATAACGCTGTAAATTGATTATCATGATAAAAATAAAAATAACAGCAGTGATAACAATAAAAACGGTAATATAGTCTAACATGATAGAACTAAAATTAATATGTAAATAACAAAATAATATGATGTTTTACAATACAACATAGCACAATACATTATAATAATTATAATGATGATTATTATATTATATGATAGAGTGAAATTGTTATTTCAATATAATGTAAAGAAGGGGTAATGCTAAAATATCTTACGCCCAGAAATGATGAATTTGAATCTGTGCAACAGCAATTTCTGAAATTAACAAACTCAAGGCAATGTAAAGTATACTTTCCATAGTCTTTGATTTTACTCCATCAAACGGAACAAACTTAAACATACGAATCTAACGGAAAAAGATAATGAAATAATATGAGAATAAATCTTTCACAAAACACGTAAGACCCTTATACAAATTGTAGACTTTGTCAGGCCTACTGGCGAAAAAACAACTCGCGTCCATGCATGTAATGTCCAAAAAACATGCCTAGCTTATTCCAACTATCATTATGACGAGATGCGGCTGAAACACAAATGACCTTTTCGCGAAAAAAAAAATACAAGGGAATCTATGATTTTATAGATTCAAAGTGTTAACTAACGTGCCGCCTTTATATTCATTACTGCAGACACCTTGAAAATTATCGTAGCAGTAACAGCAACAACAAGTGGTGTCCTCTTGATCGCGATTGTCATATTACTGGCCTGGACATGCAGACATAGTCGTAGGACGCCGACGGATAAAAGATCTGAAGTAAACCATCTAGCGGAACCTTTTACTGAGATAACGGAGAACAACTATGGGGCTGATGGAGAGGTGCGAAAATTTCTCTGAAAATCAGAGTGTGTTAACCCAAGAAACAGTGGGGGACTGTGGCATAGTAGATAAGACTCCCTACTTTCAATCGGAAGACCCCAGTTCAAATCCAGTTTGGCGGTTACGTCCCTTGAGAAAATCTTTTTATCAACTCATTCCATATAATGCAGAGTCATGATTTTCTTGTGTCATATCCTAAAAGACTAGATTTTGTTTGTGTGTGTGGGTTTTTTTGTGTGTGTGTGTGTTGCTGGTTGGGATGAGCGTCTCCGGAATTTTTCAATATAATCTCGCAGAAGCTTGCAGGAGAACATCAACAATATTGTTACATGGTTTGTAAACATAGACCTTTCAAACATTAAAAAAAAAAACACCATAGAATACACATTCAATCATTATAACTCTAATGAGGTACCGTAGTACGCATGAAATTTGTAATACATCACGTGTCCTCCATTCTTAAACGCACTATGCAAAACTGACGTTTCTACATATCTCGTTGGACTATGGCGAATTTAAATACTCATTGTACATTTTGTTCTGTTTGTTTGTCTGTTTGTTTGTTTCTTTCTTTCTTTCTTTCTTTCTTTCTTTGTTTCTTTTGCTGCCTTGTGGGGATTTTCATGATTTCTTTTGATATGAATTTTGCCCTTCACGCTTAATCGTACTTATGCATTTCAACTGAATTGTATTCATCAGATTCTTTTCCCATGGAGGGAGCGATCGGCTGAAGCAATGAACGACTACACGTTTGGTCCCGAGACCGGAGGGCGAAACGTATTTCCAACGCCGGATTACACGGATGACTTTGGAAGACAAGTGCCAATCCCGCAGGCCAGGGGCAGGGACAACAGTCCCAATGACCACGGCTCTTGGGAAGATGCCGGACCGCTGGATGAAGTCGTCTTTACGTACAATGTCGGATATCGCATTGACGACAACAACGAATAAATTTAGATCGAACAGGCCGTGCACGTATTTTCGCAACAGTCGTATTGAAATAGAGGATGAATAGGTCTTATTTTTTATTTACACCGCAGAGTGCTTTCTTAGACATGTTACAGAGCTGAATTCAGGTTTGTTTGTTTTTTTCTGCAGCTTACGAAAAAAAAAGTGAAAAACTTTCTTGTATTCTATCTCTATGCAATCCATCTCTCCTATTTTTTTTCTATAATTATCTTATGTATTGTGCACGAGGGCTCATTGCAAATCAAGCGATGCTTAAGCTGTAGCCCACCTGTATTATTAATTGTATCACCTTCTATCATGTTTTGTTGTACACATTGTAAAGGCAATGAAGAAACTGCATAGCTGTATATTGTAAAGGCAATGAAAAACTTTGTTAACAACTAATGTTATACATAAACATTAGTTGTTAACAAAGTTTTTCATTGCCTTTACAATATACAGCTATGCAGTTTCTTCATTGCCTTTACAATGTGTACAACAAAATATGATAGAAGGTGATACAATTGATAATACAGGTGGGCTACAGCTTGTTGGTGCCATGACATAGCACCAACAATGCATATGTATATGTGTATGCATCTGCTTGTGCATTGATTATACATGAACCAATCAAAATCGAAGTAATACTCTAAATTATTGATACGTTCGAAAGGCTATTTTTATCGGATGAGCATTTTTTGGACAAGTCAAATTCACACAAAAAGCTTAAAAAAGGCTTTAACATAATATATTCCATTTTCCTGATAAAAAAATGGCAGTGACAATTGAATTGGGAAAAAAAAATGGCAGTGACAATTGAATTGGGTAAAAAAAAAAATGGCACTTGTTACAAGAAGACAGTGTATATGTATATGTATATATATATATATATATATATATATATATATATATATATATATATATTCATATTACGATGGTCAAGGAATTTCGTTTTCCAGGAGGACATATATAAGCTGGTGAGACATTCAAAAATAATGTTGTTGGATTTTGTTTTTGTGTTTGCTTTGTGTTTGTTTGTTTGTTTGTTTGTTGTTTTTTTTTTTACATGGTTTGTTACACTATACGTGTCTGGAATTAACCATACTCAGTAATGAGAATTCACCCGAATAAGCTAAAACAAGAAGAGAAAGACACATGTTACCCTTGTTTAAAATGAAAGCAAAGTCGTTTTGGGTTATTATGATTTCAATGGCACTGTGAGGCATTGTATTGGTGCAATGCGTGACGTGAAAATTTGGTACTGTCATACTTTATCAATACTGACAGAAATTATTCTCAACATAGGATTAGCATTATGTCGTTTTCATACGCTGAAAGAATATTGACAATAAAATTAGAATAGTCATTAGAAAATAAGAATTATACGGATAAGAAGATTGTGTGTCAATATACGGGAAAGTAGACGTAAAGTAATTTTGAGCATTTTTTGTTAAGTATAAAGCATACCTAAGTCCACTGATTTAGGGGAAAACTCATTCTATTTTTACCCAGAGACAATGAACATTTTGGTTGGCCTTCCAAACTAAATGTTAGTTATAAATATTGTTTGTTTATCACAGCCGTTATCCCTGTGAGTTCAATTCAAAGGGATGGTACGGTATAGGTGGAGATGGGAATTGGGCTTTTAACTTTTTGCGAGCTGCCAAGAAAACACTTATGAAATAGTACAGAGCATGCCATTTTAAGAGGAATGCGAACTTTTTGGATGAAAATTGGGTTTGGAATGACTGACACATCCAAAAGAGAGAGAGAGAGAGAGAGAACAAAGTAAAACAAAGCGATGGTAATAAAATGTGAGTCCCACGCTTTATTAGAATCGCTCTGTTTGGGATATCTCAGCCATTTCAAAACCAATTTTCATCAAATAAATGTTGAATTCCTCATGGAATTACATGTTCTTTCATATTTCATAAAAAGGTTTCTCATTATCCCACAAAAAAAGAAATTATAAACCTGGAATTAGGTCTCAACCAAAACTATGCGCTCCCTTTAACGCATATCATTTTAATAAAGCGATTGTGAAACTTTGCACCGATGTCTCCAAAATTCTACTGCCTCTGGCGGGTCTAGGGCAATTACCCCTGGGCAATTACCCCGGACCCTTCCCCTGGCCCTAATCCTAATCCTAATCCTGAACCTAATCCTAACCCTAACCCAAACTCCTAACACTAAACCTAACCCTCACCCTAATCTTAACTCTAACCTTACCACTATAACCAGTATTTAGCCGGGGGGTAATTGCCCTCAGGGGGTAGACATTGCCCGGATACGCCTCTGGCTGTTAAGCAGAAATAGGATGATGTTTGTGTATGTCGCGTCTATTTACTTGGCAGAAGTTGATCACAACTACTTGACTACTATATAGGGGTATTTCTACGCCAATGCATCCAAACCATAATGTAGACTATTGTCTGTTTCTGTCTGTGTGTGTGTGTTTTAGGGATGTTGGCGAGTTCTTCCGTCTTACTGCTTGAGGCGTGCTATTTACCTGACACTTGCGTGTACTCCGTGTGACCTGCGTGAGAGCTTTGAAACCGATCCATTTTAAGCTACGAGCGACAAACGGGGACTGCGAAGTACCTACGCGTTACAGCTGCGAAGTACTTGCGTGGGAGTTGCCTGCGAGATACTGCCGCTAAGGGCCTCCTATTGGTATTCTGCGAGTACCTCTGCGCACAGACCCCCGCGACTCACCCTGAACGAGTTTTTAGCATGTTCAAGGAATTGTCACGCCGTGTCTGGGGAAGCCTTGCGGGTTGACTTGCGGGGATTTTGCTACCTGGACCTCCCAACAGTTGGGCCGCACCTGGCAGCACCTAGCGCGTATCTCGCCCGTAGTTGCCCGGAGGTGCGCATGCAAGTCCGATTTACCCGCAGCCAAGTTTTGAGCTTGACCAAAACCTTTTCCTGGTGAGTCACGGGGATTGCCCCCAGAGGTCCACGCAGAAGGCCAGTAGGAGGCCCCTTAGAGGCAGCACCTCGCAGGCAACTTCCACGTAGGTACTTAGCAGTCCCCGTACTATGTTGGCGGTGATGGAAGTTGGGCGGCGGTTGGGATAGTCTCGTTGTGCAGAATCGTGAACCAGATGTTGATGTGGAGGCCAGTGTCTTGAGGTACTGTGTTGTGTCTGTGGATTTCTATGGCTTCTCGGATTCTTCCCAGTTGATGCGGTGGCCTTCTTGCTGCGTGTGTTTCACGATGGCTGATATTTCCCAGTCGCTGAGTTGTTGGCAGGTCTTGTGTTCTTTCAGTCTGATGTCGAAGTCGTGGCCTGTTTCCCCGCCGTACACTTTGCCGCACTCGCATGGTATGCTGTAGACACCTGGTTGCTTGTTGGGTGGGTTCTTGTCTTTGTGGGAGTGGAGGATGGAATGCAGCTTGTGGGAGGAACGATGTCTGACTTGGATGTTGGCCGATCTCAGGATGCGTTGAAGTTGATGGGATGTCTTGCTGATGTAGGGTAGTACAACAGTTGTTGGTGGGTTGGCGACGAGAGTTTGGTCGGTGGGGGCGCTGAAGTTGGTCTTCTGTTGGTGGCTGTGTGCGGATCTCTCGTTGAGGGTACTGGTTGATGGTAGTGAGCGCGTTGGTGACATGTCTGAGTTCCTTGTGTAGATGTTCCAGGTCGCTGAGTTGGTAAGCTCTTCTGATGAGGGTGGTGGGCACTGATTGTCGAATGGATGGGTGGTGGTGTGAGCGGTAGTGGAGGTAACAATCGGTGTGGGTTGGTTTCCAAGATCATCCAATGGGACAAAATATCACTAATGAATGATACAATGTTTCTTTCGTACTTCTTCTGAATCATTGAGATTGTTTTCGTTTTCTTATTGGCCTTGATCATATGCGTAATCTCCTGCTTACCTCAACGCCAATAAACTCTATAGCCGTCCACTTTCTTCAACAAATAAAAAAAAAAAACATTAAAGTGGAATCACGTGTAGTGTCTTTGGATTATTTCGTCTACTGCATTTATGTCCATTAACAATATATCACAGCTTATATACATGGCTCGACACTAACGGTGGCCCGCTGGTCCGGGGTCACCAAAAACGCACGTCGGGCCACCAAAATTTCAGAAATGAAGAATTAGGTGGCCTGATCGGGCCACCAAAAGAGGTCGGATGTTTGCCTTTGGGCCACCAAAAAACAAAAGTTAGTGTGGAGCCATGTTTTATATATTATATATATATATATATATATATATATATATATATATATATATATATATATATATATATCAATTATATATATATTTATAATTATACTTCAGCGTTTCTTCATTAAGATATGTGAAAATAAACACACACACACACACACACACACACACATCAATGAATTGTTTGATGAAAAAAAATCCGAGGTATCAGTAAGGGGATAATTCATTAAAGACAGGGTTAATGTTATGTTTGGGAAAAGCGAGAACGGATAGTCACAGTTTGCCTACGTTGCAATGATACTCAAATATAAGCTTTCACGCCTATAAATCATATAGGTCTACGGCCATATTCAAATATTTGTGCCTTATTACAGTTGACAATGCTGTTTGACAACTGTTTATGACAGCGATAAAATGTCACTGTAATTAATTCATACACGCCCTAGCTCAATAAACGGATTTGATAAACATATTCAGTCATGAATCGTGTTGTTGGGTAAACACATTCCTTCTTCAAGGAATGTAAAAAAAAATGATGTGCTCCTATGAATATGTGACATCGAAATGCATGAACATGGCATTACAATGATGATAACTTGCACGATGCATTACCGTTCGTTTACAAATATTTTATTTCACACACACACACACAAATTAAACAACCTTTTGATATTAAATCTATAAATCTTCCCTGTGACAACAAACTGTAAACTCGAAAGAACATAAAAGACCATATATTTTGTTGTCGTATTGAAATAAGCGTAGAAGGTGTCATGATTACAGCTGCTATAATGTTCACACATTAACGTCAACACATGAAGAGGAGGACCATTCCTGATAAGGAACTGGTGCAGACAACCATAAAGCCTCAAATGGTTCGAAGGGGAAAATCCGCAGTGCAACACATGCGCCAAGAATTTCTCGACTTCGTCTTCGGAAGACACGTTACACCAGCGGAGGACGATTGAGGGCGAAGCATCTTCGCACGCATGACCCCGGAAGACGCTCAACTATAGAGTTTAACAAAGACTAGGGCATGCAGTAATTACAACTCGTTCATTTTAATGACGGAAATACATGTGTTTAATTTTTTTTTTTTAATCAACCTTTCCTATGGATATTTTGGATGTAAAACAGTGTGCTGATTAAACTCATGGATACTTGTGTTGTTGCTTACTAAATCGCCCAGGGCAAGGATCAAACATTGGAAACTGGTTTATACTCGTTTAGTCACACCTAACGAATGAATCATGCCTACCACTTCAGAGTTGAGAGCTACTTTTTTGCTTCTCTTTTCAACGATCCTGGTTGTTGAAGATACAATTGCAGGTAAAGCAATTAGCCCCGTGCCATTTCAAAAGGGTCATATACTTATAGTCTGGATTGTTAACTGGATTTCATATATTCTCCCTGTGCCTGTTGGTAATCAAACAACACGACCTTCTGCTGAACTTGATTTAGTGAAGGGACTGGCAGCAAGAACTTGCGACTCTGCTTTTTGCCACTTCATGTCTAAGATGTTTAGTGAACTTAATCAATTCGGGTAATCATGACTTCATTAGGCATTTTGAAATTAGCACAGAGAGTGGTTAATCATAAAAGACAAAATGCGTGAAAAATATGATCGTCTTAATCTGGAAAGATCCCCTTATAAGACTGAACAAACTGGTATACTTCGTTTTGAACTAAAGCCCAATGAAATGATATCATATTAGTTTATTAAAGCAAAATCTTAACATGCAAAGTACAATTTTATGTAATAATGATTGGGAATGGGATGTGCATAATACATTTTATGACACGTATCGTAAAAGTATGGTTTCGGGGATTCACTGCAAAGTTTGTTTGTTGTTGTTTTTTCGGGGGGGGGGTTGTTACGAAGGAATTTCAATGTGTGGCTGCTGAACTACAAGTGACTTCTGTGCAAATAAGTAAGCAAAACCAAGAAAGGTCATTCATATTCACGTTGAAACAGTGAAAATATAAAACAACACAGTTTGAAGAGAGACTTATCTTTAGCCAACTCTACACAATGAACATGGTATTTCACTGCCCGTTCTGTACGGTTTTGTTACTCTATAATTTTGACCCCGGGTGCATTCAGTGGAAATGACCTTCCATGCATAACATAACGAATGAAAATTGATTATTATCACGATAAAAAATTTATCAAAAGAAGGGGAAAGTGTAAGCCAAGTTCTCTTTCCTTATGTTAGAGAAGTGATTAAAAAGTTGCATATTCTTCATACTTTTGTTTTTGCATGATTTTTCCATATATACAATTAATTCTATTTCACTGTATATTTCCACAAGTACAGTATAATATCCAAGCACCAATGACAATTATGAATTTTTGACAGGAAGGAAGGGTTACATATACATGATGTATGTGAACTTCCTATATGTTTCTCTTGGATGTGGACAGAGAAGAACCTTGCTTGATAGCATTTGGGAGACTAGCATTTCTATCTGCTTAATACGTGTCTCGAAATCTCGAACTTGGAGTTTGATAATTTTAGATTTTTCGCCCATATCGTTTAATATGTCTTTACTTTAAAAAAAATCAAATTCAAGAGAGCATGGTATCATTATTATAAACAAATTCAGAAAGCAAGTAGCCTGAATTTTTGCTATTAAATGGCAGATATTCCTTTAGATTATTCAAAATTCAAAAGAGGGTGTAAAGTACATGTCGTTTTAAGTTTGCTTTGATATTCGTATTGCACTCTGAAGAATTGTGAAGATTTTATCCAATGGCATGTTGCACTTGGCGTCACAAAGTGTTATATTCTCCTAATCCACGGATATCAGTGTTATATCTCATGTTACTTATTTGTGTCTAACTTGAGAGTGGAGGAGATGGGAAATTAAAAAAAAAAATAAGGTGCACTGATTCAGGGGAAGAGTATGCAAATTTATTATAATTTCTATCAGTCCTGTATACGTCATACAGTTTCGGCTATTTTCAGAACACGGAAGATTGCATGCTTTGTTCAAAGAAAGGATTTCTTAGACAACTGCATACCTTGTCGGAGGCTTGCCTTGTCTAGTCACTGCTAGTAACAACCAGTGCATGAAAAGTGAATTTCTTCTTAAGAAACTTAATTGGAAAGAGCAGGTGAACAAAATGGTTCCTTACGAGGCAGCAGGCAGGAAAAGAAACATCTATGGATTTTAAAACACGACAGAAACCGTGGAAAGGGTCTATCAAGTTAAAGCAACGAGAGATCGGAGCTTCGCATCCCATACACATTTCCAGATTAAGGCTGTCGGCAAGTCGACGCAAGAATTTCATCAATTTAATACATATTTTCGCAGTAAGCGGTGCATGCTAATAATTACAACCAGCACTGGCTGCCGGGCGGAAGCTCGATAGTCTAGTGGATAAGACGCCTGTCCGGTGATTAAGAGGTCGTAGGTTCGACTGCTGCTCAAGTATAGTGTCTATGATTTCTTTTTCATGACTACTGTTAAACCACTGATCAATTCAGTGTTTAAAGACTTGCGTCTATGTAGGGGAATTTGTCACTCATTTGAAATTATTAATGTCCTGTCTAGTGTCTAACACTTCTCACAGGCTAGGAGGAAATCGACACATATCGGTAGTTTTCAGCATTGGGACGCTCACTCACTCATAGAAATTTCTTGTAAAACTCGTACATGGGTTTGACACAGTCCACAGTACTGAGTAATTAACAAACCTGCATACAATACACGCACATCACGCCAAATGAAGCTATATATATGTATTGTTGTTCAGTGTATATCTCGTGTATGTCTATCATGTCAATGTATCTATGTTACACGTGTGCTCTGTCAAGTCTGTGTGAACTCATGCTATGTATTCTACGCATATGCTTGCATGCAAACGAAGCAAATTTTTAAAAATGGAGAGTAACATCGAATATAAGTGAAGTGAACTGATTATGGAAGACTGATATCGATTAATCTTTTTTCCTGTAGTATACGGGTCTATGACTTTAAAGGGATGACATTGTATTGCTGGAGATGAGGATTTTGGCGTTTAGCTTTTTGCGAGAAACCAAGAAACCAATTGTGAAATAATTTAGGGCTAACCATTCTAAGAGGAATTCGAACTTTATTTGATGAAAATCGGTTTTGGAATGGCTGAGGCATCCAAACACAAAGTAAAACAAAGTGATCTTGATAAAAGGTGGGTCCCATCTTTTATTAAGAACGTTCTGTTTTTTATATCGCAGCCATTTCAAGACCAATTTTCATAAGATAAACGTTGAATTCCTCTTGGAATTGCATGCTCTTTCATATTTCACAAGAGGTTTCCCCTTATCTCATCCAAAAATGTTAGAAACCTGAAGTTAGAGCTTAAAGGCATAATTTACCATTTGCAGACGAAACAAAAACCCAGCATTGGTGCTTTAAAATACTTCCAAAATGTAAGTTTGGGATAGGAACAACCACTGTAAAATTTGAATCCGTATAATCAATGTTACGTATTGTTAAATACACAAAATGTGAACAATAATTATCATAAAAATGTTGCCAGACAAAACCGTCTACAGTTATGGCTTAATGAGAAAAATACTGATATCTCCTTACATTTTAGGCTTTGTGATACTACAGACCTACACATATGCATCAAATGTGATATCCTGAACATTTTTAGAATCTGTGTTCCAAAAGCTAAACCTTCAACCAGCATTATAAGATCCCTTAACAACGTTGAAAAAAGAAGCTGTAGCATTTATTACTGTCTCTCTGGCATACATTTTGTTCTCTGAGTAAATCAAAACTTGGCATCACTGAATAACTTTCCAACCGTTAACTTGGTTGTTTCCACATTAATGTATTAAATTCATGTGAAGGACGAAGATATAACTCGAAAAACAATAATACAACAAATTGATGAAAATTGATAACAATGATGGTCAATATACGTACTGTTGTCATTATGACATTAGCTTATGTACATATTCAACATTGATAGGATGATTTGCTATTATTTTTTTTTTATAAATTCAATTGCTCTCTCCTTTCTTGACTTTCAACAGTGTGCGAACGTCCGAAAGTGGACAACCCATTCGGAGTCAATATAGTCCCATATCAAGAGAACTACACAGTATGGTCGAGAATTGACTTTGCCTGTATGAATGGAACCACACCATCGGGACCTAATTACGCGTATTGCAGGAATGATAGCACATGGGAACCCCCCGGTTTTTCCACCTTTATATGTCTAGGTGATTTTGTAAACGGCCATGGTGAAGTTGCCGGAAAGGCCAGAAACCTAATGCCTCAATCACACAGTGCTTACGATGGGTAAAGCCCCAGTCACATAATGCTCTGCGTCCGGCGTTACGTCCAAAAAAGTCATTTCTATTGCGGACTCCCGCGGATCCTTTGCCGTCACTAGAAAATTTATTCAAAACATACAGAAAAAGTGCGGGTGATACGGACAAATACGATCAGATGCGAATACTTGCGTCCACTTGCGGATATTCTTACGAATTGGCATATAATAGTTCTGAACACTTGCGGAGTGTTGCGGATATTTTCGGATAGTTAGGGATAGTTACAGATTGTTATAGATAATTATGGACAGTATTGTTTTCTGTGACGATCCCTGCTAAGTCAGTGTGTTATGACAGCAAGGTTATCACATAGTGGACTGTCTTACATTGTGCACTGGCATGACTGGGGAAAACTGAAATTCAATTACGTACAATTTGTGAAAAAATCGTAATCCTTTAATTTGCTTTGCAATGATAAAAGATATATGAAATTTTTGAACTTGAAGTTTAAATTTTATTCGCGCAACTCAAATATGAATAAACTTCATATGTAAAGAATACATAACATAATTATACCACAAATATAATACAATATAGCTCGATAAGTTGAACATTAGAGTAGGAAAATTATTACTTACAGTCATGGAATAGATAAAATGTGGTTACGCTGTCGTTGTGCAGCGATATTAATGACTTATTGGGTTTTGTTAAGGAGATTTTTATAATAAAGTAATGCTTATTAAATTTCCAGAAAAAAAAAAGACATCAAGACATTCAAACACTCCTCCCACACCCAAGCACTGTATTATATACAAAAATGTAATACACATTCCATGGAGCGTAAAGTGGGTAAGACTATAGAGAACATACCAAATTCGTTCTCATTTTTTTCAAGTTGATTTATTTCATTTCCATCAAACAAAATAATTAGAAATACAATGAAACACTCGAATACACAGATGTCATGAAATCAGTACCACAATGCGATGAACAAAATAACATTGTAAAAGAGATACAGGTAAATTATCAACAGAGATACAAATAACTGTTATGTCACTGTGGTGAATGCATAAACAATATTGCTGGAAATGGAGGGGACTTCTAAAAAAACAGGGCTTGTAGAATGCAGTCCCCTCATACAGAAAAAAATATAATAGCAAAAAAACAACAACAACAACAATTTCCCTTAACGGTAGTAAAAAAAAAAAGACAGACAGAGTAATACACACATACCAACTCACATTAACAAACAGAAAGAGGCTCTTTTGTAAGGAAAGATTGATGAGAGGATAGAAAGATAGTACGGGAGGAAGGAAGTCCGAGGTGGACGGGGGGGGGGGGGGGAGGAGAGGGAAATGGTGGGCACTGGAGGCACAGGCTCGCTGATAAACAAAGAGTAGTGAGGTTACCGACGCACAGACGATTTTGACAATCAAAAGTAAAAAAAAAAAAAAGAATTATTCATTTTTCTGCATACGAAGTTTTTTGAATAATTCTTTAACTTCAAAGAAAATGTATTAAGAATTAAAGCTTCTTTTACATCATTATCAAAAGAATTCCAGAATTTTGGTCCAGAAAAGGAGAATAAAGATTTTGCAAAAACCGTCCTAGTCAAAGGCAAATGATATTCATGGGATTGACGGGTTGGATATGCATGAACAGTTTCATTCTTTAAGAACATGGAATCAAACACAAGGGGAGAAAATGGTTGGTGAGTTTATACATGAATTGTCCTAATTGCAAATGATAAAGGTCAAATTTTCAAAATATTATTTTCGTGAAATAAATCATAAGTATGACTTCTCCACGATTCGTAACAAATGATACGAAGAGCTTTTTTCTGTAATAATAGTATTCTTTCTGTATATTTAGAAAAAGTGTTTCCCCATGCGAGTATACCATAGTTTAAGTAAGGTAGTATCAAAGCAGAATATAACATAAAATGTAAATTTTTGGGAAGATGAAATTTATTTTATTATAATTTATCTATAACCCATCGCAAAGCACTGTATGACTGGGGCATTACGTCCGCCGCGGATAAATACGGATGAGTGAACATAGGGGGACGCAGCGTGGACGCAGGCATCCGCAGGGACGTATGTAGACGTAACTGTCCGTAACTCGTCCGTAAAGAAAAGCAAAATGACGGCGCCAAGCCTGCGAAATTTTGAAATGTTCAAAATTTCGCAGAGGGATTCTACAGATGCAGACTTACGCAAGTAACCCTAACCAAACGCAATTATCCGTAAGTGAACGTAACTATCCGTAGCCTGGACGCAGACCATCCGAAAAAAAAAAAAAATACCTCCCGTCCGTTTGCGTTCGTTTACGTCCACCGTAAGTATCCGAAAGTAACCGCAAGTTAACGTATCACAGCACTTTCGCCCGCTTATGGATATTTGCGGACAGTTACGGATGCTGCGGACGATTACGTCCTTCGACGTTTTCCGTGTTCCACTCCCATGGGAACACTGAGAATCGTGGAAAGCAACACAACTCGTGTTGCCAAGCTGCAGCGCATTTATCTGAAGGAATGCTACAGCACAGTCGGTGCAGTGGAGAGGCAGAACCGCATGGTCAAATTGAAGGGGTCGGTGCAATATAGTGCTAACCCACACAACAGTCATTTTGAGATAATCGCTGTTGAATGTTTGGATAGTACATACATTGTACATAGATTAAACATGAATGCATGTATTTTTTACCATCTTATTGGCTGAATTCAAATATGATATTTTCACAGAGGTTAGAGTGAAGGATAAGGATTATGAAAATGCATGTAACTCAATTTTGGCAAAAGTGTGGGTTAGCACTATATTGCACCGACCCCGGTTCAATTATGAAATTTACAGAGTCCCACAAAATATTTAGGTGGCACACATATACTCATGACATCGGTTGACCCTACGTGCTGAACTATTTTTCTTGCACTCTTTGAATGTATATTTTTCGAAAAGGCAATATTTTGGGTAGGGGATAGGGTGACAGCATTTTATTCACTTTTCTGGCCGGGAAAGTTGTGGGACAGCGATAACTATATAAAACGAGAATGAATTTAGTATTTCTTTATGGTCTTACCCACTTTACGCTCCATGGAATGTGTACTACATAATATATATATATATATATATATATATATATATATATATATATATATGTATATTTATTTACTTATTTATTTATTTATTTATTGTACTTGGGTGTGGGAGGAGTGTTTGAAAGTTTTGATGTATTTTTTTTCCTGGAAATTCAATGAGCATTGCTTTATTATAAAAAAAAATCTCCTTAACATAACCCAATAAGTCATGAATATCGCTGCACAACGACAGCGTAACCATAATTTGTTTATTTCATGACTGCGAGTAATAATTTTCTTACTCTAATGTTTAACTTATCGATCCAAATTGTATTTTATTTGTGGTATGATTATGTTATGTATTCATATTTGAGTTGCGCAAGAAAAATTTAAACTTCAAGTTCAAAATTTCATATATCTTTTATTACTGTAAAGCAAATTAAAGGATTACGAATTTTTTTCACAACTTGTACGTAATTCTATTTCAGTTTTTCCCAGTGTACAATGTCAGACACTCCAATATGTGATAACCTTGCTGTCATAATACACTGACTTAGCAGGGCTCGTCACAGAAAACCATACTGTCCATAATTATCTATAACAATCTGTAACAATCCGTAATTATCCGAAAATATCCGTAATTCCTCGCAAGTGTTCAGAGCTATTATGTGCCAATTCGTAAGAATATCCGCAAGTGGCCGCAAGTATTCGCATCTGGTCGTATTTGTCCGTATCGCCCGCATTTTTTCCCGTATGTTTTTAACAAATTTTCTGGTGACGGCAAAGGATCCGCGGGAGTCCGCAGAAAAAAAAAAATGACTTTTTTGGACGTAACGCCGGACGCAGAGCATTATGTGACTGGGGCTTTAATGTCGAGTGGAATGCAACTCGTCTCTTTTGATCCTTGCAAACGCATTCTGTCTAAAATGTCTTCAATGGATGCTTGTGTGCTTGTTGCTTAATCTTTATCATCACATTGAAAGATGTAACTTTTTTTCATGTATGTCTACAAGATGGTATAATAAAGTTGATTTAAAAACAATGGAGATGAAGTCACTTATAGTTTCTTGTTTTGAATATAGGCCCTAATTAGGTACTTAAAAGACAACACTATCAAGGATACCGGGTTTTCGACAACAGTTCAATGATTAAATTGTAACACTCTTTCATAATATGATATGATGGGTATGCACACTTCAGATTAAATGTAGAGAACAAGTACAGTTTCCAAATATTATACTATTACTATGACATGTATTTATGTACACAGAAATCTAGATAATATGCTAAAGAGGTTATTTAAACCAGTTATTTTCAAATATGTCTTATTATGAAGCGCAATGCGTGCCACCCACCGTCGATGATGACATAGTAATGACAGCCGACAGATACAGCTATAATGGAACTCAATCTATTGATGATGGCACCACAATTAATTTTGCATGCGCTGTTCCTGGTACCATCATCGGTAAAGATCACGCCTTATGCTCAAACGGAACGCTTCAGGGCCCAGAATCACCAAACTGTACAGGTAAGCAGCGAGGATCAAAAATACTCAAATACCGGTGCCAAATTCCATTCATTCATTATTTATATTCCATCCCCAACAAAACATGTAAATACCATTCTTTCTTTTTTTTTTGCAGAAGATATAAGTGCACTTAACGACATTCAAGATATGCTGAGTGAAATTTATTACATTTATTACATCGATAAGGAAGGTAAAAAGAAAAACTGCGATTTTTTTTTCTTTTTTTGATTTAAAAATGCTGGAGATAGAGTCACGGAGGAAAGCTAAAAATTGACAAAGAAAAACAAAACGTTGTTTGTAGGTTGCATTCCCAATTAAGATGGTAAATCAAATTGACATGCTGTTTTTCAAAGTAGTACAATGTTGGTGCCCCATTGGGGGCACCAACGTTGTACTACTTTTATTTCATGTTCCTATTTTCTTAATGGAATAGTTCATTTTTTCCACTTTACTAAGTAGGTGCATGATTAACACTGACCTGGCATTATGACTTGAAATTACCCCCATTACCTACAACAGATGTAGATTTCACTGTAAGGAAATATCCTTGGTTTGATGCAGAACGACAGCAACCGTGTCCATGTCTCTCTACGTTATTGACATCCCTGAATTTCATTATCTGAATAAAAACAAGTTGAGGAAAATCATTACACTGGGACGAAAGCTGTTAGCTTGGGTTTGAGGAAACTTCTGTGGAACAAGACGCTGGCGGTCAATGTGAATATTACAGAAAATGATGTATAAGCTTGATCTCGACAGAAACTTGAGGCAGCTTGAGCGGATGGCAGAACTAGGTATCTCAAGTTCATATCTGTGCGCGCGTGTCGTATTTGTACACGATCTGTGGGATTCTCATGATAAGGCAAAACTACCTATCTTTTAAAACACTTAAATATGTGGCAATGAACATGTATTTTCAGTTAGAAAAAAAAAACCAAACAAGTTTCCTTTTTTATTATAGAACAAAATTCTAAGTTATGTAAATTACTCTGTGTTATTCTAAAGTTTAAACGGCAGGCGTTTAAACTTTAAGCGTGAATATCTCGAAATCGCCTCAAACGAAATACGTAGTTTTGCCAGATAACGGCCGAGACGGCACGACTCCTAAGATCAGCATTGTTCAGTGCTCGTCAACACTTTGCCTTTATAGGGGCTTACGCATACAAGATTTATCGCGAGATAGGAAAGAATTTTGTAATAGGCATTAAAAATGTACGGTTTACATTTACACACCGCAGAAGAAACACATCG
Source organism: Diadema setosum (assembly GCF_964275005.1). Lineage (NCBI taxonomy): Eukaryota > Metazoa > Echinodermata > Echinoidea > Diadematoida > Diadematidae > Diadema > Diadema setosum. The sequence goes on from NC_092699.1 coordinate 9,007,613, forward strand.
CAAAAGACGCAGTCAACTGGCAGTACAAACAGAAGCATAAAGCCCGCCGCACACTATACGACTCATGATCTTACGACTGACAGACTTTGGATCTGAAATAAACAAGCGGTGTTTATTCCAAGGATATTGTGATTTATTTCGGATCCAAAGTCTGTCAGTCGTAAGGTCGTGAGTCATATAGTGTGCGGCGGGCTCAAGACGACCATTGGTCTTAATCGGTAAAGATAGATTGACTATACGAATAATTTCTTATGTAGACGTAAGTAGACGTAGACGTAAATTCTGTAAAATAACTGGAAGAAATGAGGGGTTTCATCTTCAGTCACTTGAAAAAGTGAGGTGTACCCTTTCATCCATTGAAATTCCAAGCGGAGTTCTTCAGCTAAAGCTCTCTTGAAGGGTCCGCAAAGCCAGACTTCTTTTTACTAAAAAAGCACATATTTCTGTATATGCACCCAACCAAATATAGTCCCTTCAAATTCCATGAATAAAGGTTTTAACTTCCAACCAAAATGTAGCTTTTAGAGGAATTCATGCTCAATATCTTTTTCTGATTTTGGATTAATTTTTCCTTCATTTGTTTGAGTATCCTTGGTACGATTTTGTGATGCGGTCATGAATAATTATATAATATTGACTGGCCTCGAGAGAGATACCAGAAAATATTGCCGAAACTGAAAGAATATTGCCCGAGTCGAAGACGAGGGCAATATTCTTTCAGTGCGGGCAATATATATCTGGTATCTCCCTCAAGGCCAGTCAATATCATAATTATTACCTATCCCTTAGGTAAATTAAGAAAATATGTGAATACGGCTATACTCTGTGATATACATCAAGCCACATTATTTTGACTACCTGATCATCAACAGGTCGAATAATTAAAAAAATGTTCATCAATGTATATCATTCAACTCCAACTTCAAAGATACATATGCAGTTGTAACAGGCGAACTTCAAACATCTGAACGCTTTTACACTTTATTTTTACTTCTGTTTAAATTTGGAGGGTTGTAAAACTGATGGTCACTGTGCAATTATTGAGCACAAATGGACTAGAGATTGTTTGACGCTAAGTGCTGCTGTAAGTGGTCGACCTTGTATGAGTTGATTTATCAGCGTTCTTCTGCGGTGCGTGTAACCGACACCGGCCCAGCGACGTCCTGGAATGTTTTCCTTTCGTGGTCGATCGGAATGTTAACATTTAAAGCAGGGAGGTGGGGAGAGAGAATCATTGGAAACACTCGGGCAATATTCTTTCAGTTTGTCTTCAGATAGTCAATATTATAACTGGCCTCGATCGAGGGAGATACCAGAAAATATTGCCCAAACTGAAAGAATATTGCCCGAGTCGAAGACAAGGGCAATACCAGAAAATATTGCCCAAACTGAAAGAATATTGCCCGAGTCGAAGACGAGGGCAATATTCTTTCAGTGCGGGCAATATTTATCTGGTATCTCCCTCAAGGCCAGTCAATATCATAATTATTACCTATCCCCTAGGTAAATTAAGAAAATATGTGAATACGGCTATACACTATGATATAGATCAAGCCACATATGACTACCTGTAGATCATCAACATGTCGAATGATTGATAAATTGTTCATCAATGTATATCATTCAACTCCAACTTTAAAGATACATATGTAGTTGTAACAGGCGCACTTCAAACATCTGAACGCTTCTACACTTTATTTTTACTTTTGTTTAAATTTGGAGGGTTGTAAAACTGATGGTCACTCTGCAATTATTGAGCACAAATGGACTAGTCATATTGTTTGACGCGTAGTGCTGCTGTAAGTGGTCCACCTTGTATGAGTAAGATTGATTTATCAGCGTTCTTCTGCGGCGCGTGTAACCGACACCCAGCGACGTCCTGCAATGTTTTCTTTTCGTGGTCGATCGGAATGTTTACATTTAAAGCAGGGAGATGGGGAGAGAGATCCCACTCTTTCTCTTCCCACCTCCCTGTGTAAAGTGAATGGCGAAAACCGGAAGATTGCACTGTTTGCACACATTGTTTTGTGTACGGTACGGTGTGTGTAACCGACACGCAGCGACCTGGCGAAAACAGGCAGAGGCGAACGAATATTGCCTGCTGACCTTTAACCCTGCAAAATAACAACTGCTGACCTTTAACCCTGCAAAATATCAACTGCAATTGCCTCGCAAAACTACGTCGTATAGGTAATAATCCATTATATTTACAGGTGTGAGCCCAGTATAGGGCTCACACCCCATAGGGATGTGTGTTAAAAATCAAATTTCAAAAAACAATCTGTAAAATAGCTGGGAGAAATGAGGTGTTTCAGCTTCACTAACCTGGATAAGTGAGATATATCCTTTCATCTATCAAATTTTCAGGGTGGATTCTTCAGCCCAAATTCTGTCCAGGGGTCCGCAAAGCCAGACTACGAGTTCTTGTCACTCAAGAAATCACCTATTTTCCGTACACGTACCCAATGATAGTCCCCTCAAATTCCATCAGAAAAGCTTTCATCTTCCAACCAAAATGCAGTTTGTAGAGAAATTCATACTCAATATCTACAGCTATTCAGTTTTTTTTTGCCAAACTACATAATTTATTTTTAATTATTTTTTTCTTCATTTATTTTGGTGTCTTTGGTACGAATTTGTGAAGGGGTCTGGGACATTCCAGTTTATTTACGGGTGTGAGCCCTATTGTGGAGGTGATATTTCTCATTTGACTTTTTAACATCATAAATGTGTTTTTGATGATATTTGCCCCTATATCATATGGGGAATTACAAATTCAAGAGTTATAAAGCTTCTCAAAGGGACACTTTTGAAAATCATGCCCTTTGGTTTTTTTTTTATTTTATAAATCTTGCAGTGTTGATCAGTTCTTCATAAGATGAATACATAGATGTAGGCAGTAATCCTTGATTATGGGGGTGTCATCATCACCTTATTGTCTACAAAGTACTTTAAAAGACTTTGTTTTGTCAAACAGACTAACTTTATGAATTTTGACCTGTTTCAGGGGTAGCCAAAACAAAGAAATACATTAAAATAAACAATCATTCAAAGTTGTGTGATACTGATGACTGCTATGTACAAAGATCTAGTACCACAACAACATAATAAGAAAACAAATTGTAGCCAAGCAAAGTTGGGGGGGGGGAGTAGCGGAAAGGGGTAGAGGGGGAGGGGGGTAGGAAGGAGAAGGGGGAGGGAGGAAGAAATCTGACACAATAGATCAACATAAACCAGCAGAACTTGTATGGGATGAATACTTCCAATAGACTTGTGTGCATTGCATGCATCTAATAGGGCTCACACCCATAAATATTTCCCCATAGGGATGTGTGTTAAAAATCAAATTTCAAAAAATTCTGTAAAATAGCTGGGAGAAATGAGGTGTTTCAGCTTCACTGACCTGGATAAGTGAGATATACCCTTTCATCCATCAAATTTTCAGGGTGGATTCTTCAGCCCAAATTCTGTCCGAGGGTCCGCAAAACCAGACTACGAGTTCTTGTCACTCAAAAAATCACATATTTTCCGTACACGTACCCAATGAAATATAGTCCCCTCAAATTCCATCAGAAAAGCTTTCATCTTCCGACCAAAATGCAGTTTGTAGAGAAATTCATACTCAATATCTACAGCTATTCAGTTTTTTTTTTTTTGCCAAACTACATCATTGATTTTTAATTAATTTTTTTCTTCATTTATTTTGGTATCTTTGATACGAATTTGTGAAGGGGTCTGGGACATCCCATTTTATTTACGGGTGTGAGCCCTATAGCGAACACTCATCTTATGATAAATATAGATGACGTTTCACATTTTGAGGGAGGCGCTTAGCATGAATGGAGTAACTCGATTCTTGGCTGACCCGGTCTAATGAATGGGGAAGTGGGGGGGGGGGGGGTTGTTGGAGGGGAGGTGACAACTTCCAATTAAAAAGAAAGAAAAAAGTTATGAGGTCCCGGGAATTGCCTGCCCGGTGCGGGTAAAATTGAACTAGTTCATCTGGATGTGAAAATAAACGGATTCATAGAATTAGTCTTTTCGGGAAACATGGACGTGATATACATGGACTGTTCACTGCAGTCTTTCTTTGATGTAAGTATCGTCGCCGACACTTGATTATGCGCATCTTAATGAGTACATTCAGGTGTCTGGACAATAACGATTGTGCGATCATGTATCGTCACTAACAAAAGAATATTTTCCCTCAATTCAGTCTTGTTTCGCTGATGTGCCTTTTTTTCAGACGGAAATGTCTTTGAATAAATACAGATGATGAGTAGCAGCAAACCTGAGATCATGACAAATTTTGTGTCAAAAGATGGGTAATTGCTGATTCGCACATTTTCGCACACGCATAAGACCTTGCCTATTGGCAAGATATACCCTACCTGTTCTCTACCATTACCGTCCCTTTTAGCCCTCTGGAATAAGTTGCGGATATGTGAAATATTGAAATCACAAATGACAATCATTCTGCCAAAATGTTAGCTTTCTTTTAAAGCTGCCTGCTTCTCCCAAGCGAAATTGTTTGAGGTATGATTTCCTAACATACACCACAACTACACATTCACTTTACTTGATATTTGCGAGTTATTTTCTTCTGCGCATATAGTTTTAGATTTCTCGAATCTCCGTCTGGTTCTTCTCCCGGCTTGCTGGCGGTGACAATCATGGGATCAAAGCAGTGAAGCATGCTAAAAATGTGTTGTTGCGCTTTTGAGATGTACGGGTGCATGAATTGATTAACGATACGATGAATGTCCATGTGTATAAGCTAGTTCGGAGTTAGCTCATGGGCACATTGGTACGAATGACCTTTCTTTTTTTTTTCTTGGTTGGTTAGGGGCACTTCACTCGTTTTCAAAGCGACATAATGCATAAGCTTTACGTAACAATTTATGGGATTCATCAATCCCGTTCAAACAAAGAATAAACTTGCGTAGACCAGATGAGCAGAATGATCTGTCAATTCACACTTGAGAAAGCATCCATTTTATTATTTTGCATTGGATGTATTGACAATCTCTTTCTATTGATATTGCCAAATACCACTTTTGCTGTCAGGTGGATGTGCTGGCAAGCGGCATTTATAAGGATTACATGAATAATCATTACATGACAGATGCTTATCCCAGTAAATTTAAAAACCAACATGCCTGTTGGTCCGATAACCTTGTTTCTGCTCATGCGCAAAGTGGAACTCCGAACTGGCTTATTAGGTCCATGCTGGAAACAACCATTGGCACGGGATAAATTCAAAAGAGAAGTTCGCGATCATGACGTAATTCACGTCAGCTGGACTGTTTCTCAGATAGTTCTTCGTTTACTTTAATTCTGGTTCTCAATCAAACCCAAAAAGAATAAACGTGGTTGTGAAAATTGTAACAAATATAACCAAATGTCAAAGGAAATTTGGGACAAACCAGAACATCTCAAGGCAATGACCCCCAAAATAAAGCATTTCTATTTACTCAATGCAAGTGTATGGCGTCGAGAATAAACCACCTGAGTCCATTAGGAATCAGGAAGTGTCTTTTGAGTGTGCAATAGATTTCGTTAGTTGAGTAATCATAATATTTCAAGAGGTTTAAAACAGCTAGTATTGTGCTCGGAGCATTATATACTGGTTGCCTGGTGACAAAGGAATCACACGCATTGTATAACATAATAATGTTTGTAAATTTTTGAGAGTAAACATCACTCTGTTCCTGAATATCTAAAAACTAATGTGTTACGCTCTCCCGCCGTTCAAATTATGATTTATAGGTTTTGCCCTCACGGACAACATATAGAGTGGTGTTGAGCGTAGTTCCTAATAATGTACTCAAAAAGCTGTATCACTTCGGTGATCCCTCGCATTTATCCCCAAGTTGAATTATCCTTCAGGTTTATGCCAGGTTTAAGACTAGTGTGTTCGTGTGTGTCACACACAAACACACTATAGCTTCTGACCATCCGACATTGAGAATTACAGGTTTCTGGGACGAACACTGAACTAGGGCTTTCTATAGCTCAGTCGGTAGAGCACCGGGCTGGCAATCCGGAGGTCTCGGGTTCGAATCCCGATGGATTCCCATTTTCTTTGTTAATCTTTCTACTAACTTTTATAGACATCTACATTGTGCATGAAATACATTATCATAGGCTGAGAGGAACTATGGAGAAGTTCTTAGTTTCGTTTGAGTATGCTTTTGTGATTATCTCCCTATAGGTGCAAAGCACAGTAGATGCTTTGAGCACTGTTGGATATGTGCTATTTAAAGGATAGGTCATTAGCTTATCAGAAGGAACTTTTGGACCGAAGTATCTGAGAATAAGAATAATCCATTAATAACATGATAAAGAGGCTATTGCTGAACACGCTACTAAGGAAGGATGCGCATCAAAGGACATAGATGAAATATATTCTGCCTTATGAAATACTAAGAATGAATACTAAAAAGAGGGAGGGGGCTAGAAAGTAAAGAAAAAAACAGAAGTGAAGTTTCTGGGATGGAAAATGGAATGATATTTTTGGCTTCGAAAGCTTCGAAGTTGAAACAATGAATACCTCTTTGATCTCATAATTGTAAGGAAAATCCGCCATGCAACGCAACAACATCCACAAGAAGAAAACCATATAAATAAAGAAAACAAGTACTTCCCCTCTTTCTATGATCAAATAATTGTTTTGGATTTTTATGTTGTGCAAATAGCATAAATCATTATCACAGAAAATGTTGACATGCCTGTTTCTTTTCGATTTCGACTCTTGACTACGACGCATACCGTGTAAGCAAGTCATGAATCTTATCCTAGACGATATACCATTACTCTATGTTTCCTGTGCGTATTCATGATGACAGTTAGCAAACATGTGTTTGCACCATCAAAGTAATATCCTCTTTTCAAACATTTTAAGAAATCGCGAGTATGCAGCTATTACATTAGTTGTTCCATATGAGCAAAAGTAAAATAGATGAATTTTCAATGAAAAATGATGATATGATATCCATGAAAAGAAAATAAATGAATAACAATGATCAAATATGACCTAAGCAAAAACAAAGCAAACACTTGAAAGAATGTAACAATCTGTCTTGAAGTGTCTGTGTTGCCACTGTTAAAGGAGTTCCACAGACTGCTCTCTGACTCTGAGTAATAAATAAGCCCAAACCAGTGGCCTACAAAATGGGTATGCCTTTATGAAGCTGAATACTGCTGGACAACCGAATGAGCAATTAAAAATAGAAAAACAAAAAAGTAAGCCATGACCTTCATGTCATGTCATGTCATAAAAGCATGACATTTACTCTGTGAAACGTTGACCAAAATACTGACAAAAGCCATTATACCTGTCCATGACAATTATCTAATGTCAAAATTATCCCACCTATCAATACCCAGGCGGAGACTCTAAACGATATCGCCACTATTGCATTTCAACCCGATGGTTTAACAGAAGAAACACGCAAAGAAAACGATCTTAAAATTTCGATATAGTGACAGGAAATAGTAAGTATTAAACATCTAGATAATGTGAAAAAGAGTACCAAAATTTGGATATAATGACATAACATCCACATCTGTCTTGGCGTCTATACGCTCCAAAAAAATCCGGGTCGGAACTGACCCGGAACCGGGTCAACTTCAACTTTAGCTTCCGTTGGGGTCACACCCTGTTCCGGGTAAAAAATGACTTGAAATTTGGTCATGAAACCCAGAGTGGGGTCACCCTGACCCAATGCATAACTCTGAATGGGGTCATATCTGACCCCATTCCTTGTCATTTCTGACCTCGAACGGTGTATGACCCCAACGGACCCTTTCCGGCTCAGTTCTGACCCGGATGTTTTCAGATTGTATGTTTTGTAATTATTGTGCATCATATTTAGCTTATTGTCAGGCACCAAAAGATGAAGGTTTGATCTTCCAACCTCTCCCTGAACTGAATGTGTCTGGAGGTCTATACTACGAGAGCGGAAAAATGATCACCTTTTCGTGCGGCGATGGAAACGAGCCAATCAACTGTTCTATTCAGAGCTGTAGCAGTGAATGCAATGATGGAAGTTGGAGCTCAGAGATTCCTACCTGTCAAGGTGAGACCTCTAGCTACCACAAAGCAAACAATAACAATCGTTCATGCCGCTCAAGTCACGTTATTACGTCCTGATTATTTTGTACAGATATTTTGGAATCCACTATGCGTATGGTCAGGATCCTAGTTTTGTTTATGCTGTTGATTTGTTTGTTTGTGTGTGTGTGTGTGCGTGTGTGTGAGTGTGTGTGTGTGTGTGTGTGTGTGTGTGTGTGTGTGTGTGGGTGGGTTAAAGGTCAAGTGTGGATGCTAAAATTTCATCTGTTCTCCCTAATTTGAAAAAGCAAAGCATTGGCATGAAAATTGATGCATAATTACTGCTTTATGTATGTGCACTTCGACATACCGACATTTCTAGTTTAAATGTTTTTTTTATCCTTTTCTTAAAATGCCAGACGGCAATGAAGATTAATATTACTGATTTTGTACATAAATTGGCCAAGATACTTATAAAGAATATCTGTTATCTTTAAAATTTTGTTTTCGGAAAATAACACGTTAGTGTGAGTTCTCTAAGATACATGGCAAATTATGATCAAAGAGAGAGGAAAGAAAAAAACAAACAAAAAAACGTATGTATGTGTATAAATGGTAAACGAGTACAGCAATCAAAAGAGAAGACGAAAGGAAGAATGGACTGGTGAGAAATAAAACAAAAGAGGGGCGATATTCATCCCGCTAATCTATGTGCTTATGTAGGTGGTGTTTGATATTCCGCTTCCCAATTCCGCATATCAGTGTAGGTTAATCCGGAAATGAAAAAAAAAAAGTTAGTTAATCATTATTTTGTGACGTTATTCCACGCTCAAAGGTAAGTTATCCCGAAAAAGATGTAGATAACATTATGCATAAATACTGACAAACTTTCAGAATTACGAACCTTATTTTGTTTTCGGAATTAAAATCTTCGGCATTATAAACATTTTCCAATAACGCATCTTTTGAATAAGGAATTGTAACCACATTAAGTCTTTTGAGCCACGTCTTTGGTGCCTCATATCTTCATCCTACAGAAATCACAACAACAGACCTTCTTACTACTACAGCGTATGATACATCCCAAGTGACAACCGCCCTTCCCACCGCTGCGACAAATGACACATCGACTGAAACATCTCCTCTATATGTAACAGGTATTAATGTAAACCAGTGAGGTATGTGATGTCCGTGTGTGTACCAACAGCAATGCATAATTATGAAGTGGGATCGAGGATTTGGATGTGAGGCAAATATGTATCTTTGTCCCCAAGGAATTTTCTAGGAATGTCATTTCTATTTGACAGCTGATACTCACTTCTGCAAATGAAGCAGATAATGGGGCATATACCGTTCAGACACTATACTCTGAAGCGATCGTACAGTATTAGTTGAGACTTAACTTCAGCTTTCTAAATTTTTTTGGTGAGATAATGAGAAATCTCCATTGAGATGTGAAAGTGCGCGTTATTCGAAGAGGAAAGCAACATTATTTAAGAAATTGGATTTAAATAGCTGAGATATCCAAAACAGAGCGATCGTAGGAAAAGGTGAGACCAATTAATGGCCCAGTCACAATGTCGGCGATCTGTCGGGAATTAGTTTTGGCCGGGGGTCGTCGTAGAAAATAAAGAATCCTTGAACAATCCTAGCAATAATCCTAATAAAAGTGAAGCAGTCACATTGTCTGAGATTTTTTCAAGGATTTTGACCCGGTTTTGTCGAAAAATCGTGGGATTAGCTTCCGATCGCCTCCGATTGCATCGGAGGCGATCGGAGACGATATCTGCGACCGTCTTTTCTTTAAATTTTTCCCCCTGTCACAGCCTCCTGCAGCAAGAGCGTCTCAAACTTCCGGTCGGAGACGCCCTTATATACACGGCGATTTACTACGATTCCACCGTACGAATCGTCGGAGACGATCACAGAAAGCGTACGAATCGTCGCAGGGCGCCTCCGATTCAGTCGGAGGGCGCCGGAGACTACTCGCATACATTGAATCTCAACCTGAATTTCCAATCCCACACAGAATCTTGCGACTAGTCTCAGATTATTCGGAGGGCATCGTAGGTCATCGGATATTGTGTCTGGGATGCCAAAAATGGGTGAAAAATCTTGCGAGCAATCTTGCAATTTTAAGTTCAAAGTTAGGGACCGCGACGGGTGTGGCGATGCCTAAAAAATCTGCGACAAGCCGCAGGCGTCCGGAGAGCGCCTCCGACGGGTGCAAAATCGTGAGATCTGTCTCAAGATTTTGTTAAAATTTCCCGGGTTTTACCCATCGCCGACGCATCGCAACTGATTTGTGACTGGCCCATAACCTTGTATTACTATCGCTTTGTTTAATTTTTATTTTGGATGTCTCAACCATTTCAAAACATATTTTCACCAAATAAATTCAGAATTCCTCTTAGGATGGATACTATTTTCTTAGTGGTTTCTTGGTGTTGAAAAAGTTAAAAGCCTAATCCTCATCTGCAAATCTATATGCCATCCCTAGAGAATACCTACCCGTTTCCCCTTGTATCCTGCCAGCGGACCTTGGCGCTAATGGTGTTTACTTTCTTTATAGCATACGACAACTTCAGCTTTACGGTTGCATAATAGGCATTCAAAATTGTTCAATACAAAACAGTGTGGTGATGTGTTTTATCGACCTCCTTCATATCTGTCTGTATATGTGCAAAGTGTAAAAATGAGAGAAATGTTTTTAAGCTATTAGATCGGCCCAATTGATAGAAAGCATAATAAATGCACGTATTTCTCTTACTTTATTCCCCAGCGCTGTTATCATAACAGCCTTTTATTTCATAAAACAACAACAGATGCAACAACCGCAAGTGACAAAACCCCTATAACCGTTGCGAGTATGTAGCCAACCATATAAAGAAATATCAACATGTTGATAATATTGTGTTTATGGTATCCAAACATTATTCATTCTGTGGTAGAACGTGCCATTTGCAACAACGCAAAACAAAATGTTACGTAAGCTTGGAGTGATTTTAGTTCAGTTCAATTCATTCTTTTTTTCCATCAAGCAGAAATAAAAATCAAATAAAGTATAATACAATGTAAGGCATACTTAAAACTATCACATATATTAATTCATTTCAATCAAGAAAAAAATGAATTCTATGCATTTGGCATAAGCCATATTTCTGTTTTCTTTTTTTCTTTTTTTTTTTGCGAGGGGTAATCAGGGTGAAATCAGGGAGGTGACACACCTCCATGATATCATTACGTCCATACTGTAATAAAAATCAATGTCTTTGCACGGGCTTGGGCCATGGTTACTAATCTGTATAGGGGAGTCGCTTGGACTGGTCAATCAATATCATAATTCTAAAAGTTTGAAAATAATGTCTGTCTATTCACCCTCTCTGGTAGACAGAACAACTACACCCTCGTCGGCTACATCTACTTCATTGGCTGCATCTACGACAACGCGAGTGACGTCAGATGTCATTACCATGACGGAGTCAACAGTGGCTGGTAACTTACAGTTGATTGGTTTGCATGATTTCCTTAATGCTGTATCATTTGAAGGAAGCAATCCATTTCTTATGAAGTATGCAATAAAACAGACAAATGGGTATCTGAATATAAGAACGACCCAAGTCCATGGAAGACCATTTCGAGTAAACTTAAAAAAAAAAATCATATCTTTTTAATTTGTCCAATAATATAGGTTTTCCCGGCCAATTTCGCACTTTTGTCAGTCTATTTGATAAAAGGTTCATTCAATTTAGCGAAAATCCTCCTCACTGCACATTCTGTCATTCAAAATTGCAACTTGTGCATTCAATTTAGCATTTCGATCAAGGAAATTCGCACAGTGTCTTTCGAATTCGTAAAACGGGCATTCAAATTGGCACTTGCTCTTCAGTCATTCAAATTCGCCATCACTGGCGCAAAGTGGTATTTCAGTCATTCAATTTCGCGTATGGGCAGTCAAATTCCAAACATGTTCATTCAAATTGGCGTAATGTTATTTCTATTTTGAAAAGGTGAGAACCGTGGTTTATACGTAGGGGGTAAATGTGAATTTCTGTTTCATCCACACACTGTTAAGTATATAGGCCTAGCAGAGTTATCTTTGACCCTAAATAATTCAAGTTTGTTGTTCTGTAACGCCCCTCTTCTTTTATACATGTTATCAGAACTATACATGCACCAGTACCATAGATTCACTTTACTTTCTTATGTCCAGTCATGGCAGTACGAGTTAGATACAGGCGTATCTCTCAAGAAGACAGGGAAAGAATCATAGAAACATTTGAGGGTAATAACCTTGACAAATATATAATTAATGGCTAGAGCTGATCCAAGAACTTTATTCATAATGATAATTTACGAAATATAGATAGCACCCACCAAATGAAAATAATGAAACATGCAGATGAAAGAAATATATAATTACGGTGTAAATTGAAACCTCCTCTCAATTAATGTCAAAACAAACAAGATTAATGTATCTGTGAATGAAATCGAATGCTATCGAACATTTTAAACACATACACATATTTTGAAAGTACTGTTGCAAAGTGATATCAGCATAAAGAATGAATACGAAAATATGAAATGCTAAGATGCTTGCAAACACTACCTATGATGAATAAAAATGGAAAAAAAAAGGAATAAATGCATTAACGTGTCTGCTAAATTGACTGCAGTAAATGCGAAATTGGATGCCCAAGAATGAATTCGAATGAACGAGCGCAGCGTATACGTGATCACGTGACTATATCATGCCAAATTGAATGAACGATTTGCAAAATGGTGCTTGTCTTACGAATTTGAACTGAAAAAGTGCTGATTCGAATGATGTTAAATGTAATTTGAATGCTCCAAAATGAATTTGAATGAAAAGATTATAAAATTGAAATACCAAACATGCCATCCAGGCTAAATTGTGCTAAATTGAATGCACAAATTAGGAATTGGACTGAAAAAAGTGCGAAATTGGCCGGGAAAACCTATATTATATTTAACTGTGATGGGAAGACAACATTGTATAAACAAATTAGAACACATATTATTATGGCAATTTCATTAATTGTGGAGAGGCCATTTTGTGTGATGGACTTGGGTCGTTCTTTGATTCGTATACATGGTATTCTGCTATAGAGATGAGAGGATGAGAGAGGGCGCTATAATATGAATGTAAGAATGACCCAAGTCCTTCATTCTTACATTCATAAAAGATTTAACTCATTTATTTCAGGCACTTCCGGGGGTAATTAGGATTTATCATTTATACACAAGATGAGTCCATGCAAAAGCTACAATTTTCCATGTCAAACTGAATTTGGCCAAAAATTGGACTTAAGTCGTTCTTTATATATTCAGGTCTTCAAATGATCTATCAGGTAACGCACACCTTTTTAGACACAATCACCCTTTAAATCAATTTCTTACTTTCACCTGTCCTTGAAAAGTAGCATCGCAATTAATGATAACTTTTTTTATAGTGATTCACCAGAAAATGCAGTGATGCATGATAGAATGGAATTGAAGCCAATTCGAACATTCCCATTTAAACAACGTATCACCAGAGCAGTCAAAACAATAGCGTTATTCCAAATGTATTGCAAGAATCTCTGTCTATCCATTCTCTTCGTTTAAAATATAGTAACAAGAAATGAGTCCTCTTCAGTTACATCTTCGACAACGCGATTGACGACTGATGCCAATACTGCGTCGACATTAGCCGGTGAGGACAAACTTTTTGGTTCAGTTCATTTCCGTAAAATCTGTACCACTACATGTAAATATTCCTCAAGGATGATATAATAGAGTTAAAAGTAAATATTAATAGGAGAAATCTCTGACGCATATCAATCGAACTGAATTAAAGTCGGGGCTGCCAATACCCTTGGAAGATACATTCTACTTAAAGTACCACTAAATATGTTTTGTCTTTTCCGCGCTCTTCGATAGGCACAACAACTGGACCTTATTCAGTTACATTTACAGCATCCATGACAATGCTAGTGACGACAGACACCTACATCGAGTTGACAGTCGCCTGTGAAGAAAAAATGATCTGTGTACTTCGTTTTCTTTAAAATGTATTGTTTTTATGTGAGGTTTTGTTTAAAAAAAATGGTGGAGAAAATTGGGAGATTTATCAGAGGATGCACAAAGCAAGTTTTGTCATTTCTTTCTAATTCTCTATAAGATGCATTTCAATAAAAGTAGCAGTCAACACAATAGTATTTTTTAAGTATTGTCATCCGTCTTGTTTGTCGTCTGTTATCCGATAGACAAAACAGTTAAATCCTCTTCAGTGCCTTCATCTATGACAACGACAGTAACGACAGATACCACTATCCATTCTACAGAAGCCGGTGAGAACACGTTTATTGGTTTAGTTCATTGCCCTAACGCTATACCGCTATAGGTAAAATGTTTCTCAAAAGTAATGAATGAAGCAGAAGACCGCGTTATCAGAAAGCCTCCTGAAGTATGGTTTAGGGGTCTAGATATCGCGCACGAAAATTTGTGATGCTCTTATAATAAAAATTACTCCACAATCGTACCTGAATTTCTCAATAAATATCACCAAAATGCAGAAAAATCACCTCCCAGAATCTCCTGATGATACGATGACGGAATAGTGCGCTGTCGCCGTTTGTATGTCGGACTTAATTTCATGCGTTCAATTTCTCGGGGTATGTAAAGGTCGCGCAGCTGCCCTATGTAGTTTCATGCGTGAAAGTGTCTGCCCCTCTCTGCGGCTGTAACGTGCTTCGGCTTTCGTAGAATATTATAAACGATCGATCGAACAAATTACGAATTCTATCGCCTACGATGATACGAACGAGACGACACGTCTAGGCTACAACATCCTTAAAAAGATTTTAAGCTAAGGTAGGTAAAATTATAAGGTAAAAAATTGGAAATTTAGTGAAAAATTTGTTCCAAAAAATTGGAAATTTAGTGAAAAATTTGTTAGAAATCAAAGTTTCTTACCTGCTTCCTTCTCATGTTTAGCGGTTGTCAGGTATGTTTATTCCATGGGCGTATCGGCTAATTTTGCGCTTAGTCCTACGCGTAATATTGCTTGCTATACGCAGTTACGCTATGCGCGATCATTAAGTCCCTGCGCGAGACCTATTACCCTTACTATACAAAGTATACTTTTTAACTAAAACCAACTTTCATCTTCAACAATCAAAGGACCAACAATCACTTCGTTTTTATACACAACGAACGCTTTCCAATGTCCGATTCTACTACTAGGGATACATTGTTACTATAGCAGTGTAGCGGCCAGCCTTCGTACAGCTTTATTGAGCCTGATGAGGCTGACTCAAGATCGAGGCCTCGGGGTCGTTAACGTTCCAGTTCTAGAGGAGCATATTTCAAATGAAAAAAAAAAAAAAAATAAGGGGATTTATAGGCCTTCATAGAACAGTAGTATTTGACTCGTCTCGTTTGGCTTTTTAGCTATAGTTGGAATGATAGGTGTAATATTATGGTCAGCCCAGAGAAGAGACACAAATCTTCTGGTATCCCTCTCTTTGCCAATTTCCCAATATAAAGAAGTCTTAATTAAACTTGTTTACGTTTTCAGCTCTCAATTGCACTGCACCTATAGCCCAAGCAGAGCATGCCCTTAAGTGACCGTATACAATGTATACAAACCTCAAATACTCACAGCTTGATCAAACTCCAAAGTTCACTGACCCGCCAAAATATCTTCTTTTTTTTTTTAAGTCCTGCAGGAATTCATAACAATTCCCGGATCACTACCGAAATTCAATCGTATGTTCCTTGTGTCACTATCAGCCTTTTCTGTAAGTTGTATCGAAATCCGTTCACAAATTGTTAAGCTATTTCTTATACTGACCCCCCCCCCCCCAAAAAAAAAAAAACCAAAAAAACAAACAAAAACAAAAAACAAAACAAAACATGCAAACAAACGAACAATAACTTTCTTGCCAGTGGTGTAAAAACAAGTAATGTTTCGGAAACTAGCTTTGCCCTTTTTGCAAGTGTCTTTCATGTTTGTTAATCTTTATTTCACCCTCTGTTGCCTGGCCTGATTCTACCGAGATCAAAATATAGTAAATTGTGTGAATGTATGTATATGCATGCGCATGATATGAGCTTGACTATAGTTATGCAGGTTATTTTACATTCATTTCATGTGGAATTTTGTATTTTCCACTACCTGTGTGCAATTATTATTACTCTGTAGCAGTTTTGTATTTTGTTTATGTGCGAAAGAATTGGATAAAACATTAACAAAACTGCCACCTTAGGCCTATAAGGAGAAGCTGTGTTAAAGCTGGTTCTGGTTCAGTTAAGCATTATCAAAACATGAATTGTAACTTTCTCCGAAAGGCAAACGAAACGTGCAATTTCATGTAAAGGTTACTTTTCATTATACAGAAACCACGATGACAGTTCTAACCACGATGCCGGAGGACGAAACTGGAGAACCCGGTAGGTTTCTCTGTTGTCATTTTGTGTTGACATTATTACGACTTTCAATTGTATCAGTAACATTCTTCTAATTATGACGCACTTCTTATCATTATAATTTCCAGATGATTGGATTGTAGGTCATCCCAAGTCCATTACAAGCTAGTCTCCTTTACCGGTATCCTGTCTTAATCCTGCGTTCACATTGTGTATAGTGCAATCGTCCATCAGCTCAATGCGCATGGCATACTTTGTAACAACATGGATTCGGAAAGCTTCGTTCAACTGAGACACAGCTGAGACTCACCAGGAATGAGTAGATCGATGTCATTGTGCTAAACGTCGCTAATGTCTTTTAAAAGCTTTTATTTTTTTTCTCTCTCTCTCTGTCCAAGGTTGGAATGACCTGCGGATTGATCCAACTATTTGTCTTTTCCTTCCTACTGACATCGATAACGACCCTTTTATCTAGGTAGAAGTGCTTACCCTGATCAACTTGAAGAAGATCAGATTATTTTGTTTTTCTAACATACTATATACATCATTATGTTTTTAAGCTTTCGAGATTATCCCATTATGTCACACATGGAAAAGTTTTGCGGGAGTTCACGAGTTATAGAACAGAGCCCAACATGCATACGCAAATTACTTTGACTCACAATGATATGCAATTGAATGTGGTGCTCCACAAGGATGCTTGCTCGGCAAATTGCAATTTGATTTGCATCAACGATTTTCATAGGTCCTGAGATAAACTCATAAATAGTATCAATTATAATATTTATTACCATTTAACATTAACATGAAAAGACCATTTAACACTGAAAAGACCAAAAAAGACAAAAACATGTTTATGTCTTGTAACTGTCTAGATAGACTTGAAGGCAGTTTTAAATATGATACTTTACTCCTGATAGAAGTTTCTTCCATGAAATTTTAGGATGTTTGCATCGTAACAAGCTTTTATGGATGTATCAAGGGCTTTTTGTAATATTTTTATAAATCATTTGTTGAACACTCTTTTCCATTGCTCTTTCACTCTTTAACAAAGTAAAAGTGAATTGAACAATTAAACTGAAAGAAAAAAGAATGTTTCATTAATTGCCATATTTATTCCTGCAGAGACATTGAAGATCATAGTTGCAGTAGCAGCATCAACAGGTGGTGTCCTCTTGATCGCGATTGTCGTATTACTCTCCTGGACATGCAGACATAGTCATATGATGTCGAAGGAAAAAAGATCTGAAGTAAACCATCTGGCGGAACCTTTTACTGAGTTAACGGAGAACAACTATGGGACTGATGGAGAGGTGCGTAAATTTCTCTGACAATCAGATTGTGTTAACCAAAGAAACAGTGGGGGCACTGTGGCATAGTGGATTGGATTCTTTACTTTCAGTTGGAGGGCCCCAGTTCAAATCAAGTCCAGATTGTACCCACTCATCCAATATGTATGATTTTCTTGTGACATATCCTAAAAGATTATTTTTTTGTGTTGCTGGTTGGGATAAGCGTCCCCAGAATTTGTCAATATAATCTGACAGATACACAGGGCTTGCAAGAGATCATCAACAATATTGTTACATATTGTGTAAACATAGACCTTTCAAAAAAAAAAAAACATAGAATACATATTTGATTATTATCATGCGTATAATACGGTGGTACACACGAAATCAAATGCATTAATCTTAGTCACGTGTCCCCCGTGCTTGAGCGCACTACCCAAATATAGATGACTTTTCAACATAGTTCATAGCAATATAGGGAATTTGAATACCCATTGTACATCTTTTCCTGTTTTGTTTTGTTTTGTTTCACGCTTAATCTAACTTATGCACTTCAACTGAATTGTATTCGTCAGATTCTTTTCCCTTGGAGGGAGCGATCGGTTGAAGCAACGAACGACTACACGTTCGGTACCGAGACCGGAGCGCGAAACGTATTTCCAAAGCCGGAATACATGAATGACTTTGGTAGACAGGTTCCGACCCCGGAGGCCAACAACAGAGACAACAGACCTAATGACCACGGCTTTTGGGAAGATGCCGAGCCGCTTGATGAAGTCGTCTTTACGTACAATGTCGGATATCGCATTGAAAACAACAATGAATCCATTTAGATCGAATAGGTCGTACTCCCGTTTAAGCGAACACGACTATAATGACAATCCGGTTACAAGTAGAAATTAATCCCGCAACATTGTCCATTCTTTGTTTTGTAATATTTGTTTGGTTATAGCGAAATTCCGAAACAGCTTAAGAAAACTGCCGGTCGTGAGGGTTCTGTTTATAACGGGAGTCCATTGTATTTTCGCAAAAATCGTATTGAAATAGATGGCGAATAGTCTTATTTTGAATCTACGCCGCAACGTGGTTTCGTAGACACGTAAGAGAGCTGAATTAGGCTTTCTGGCAGCTTAAGAAAAAAAAAACAAAATAAGTGAAATACGTTGTTCACTCTGATATATGCGTACGTGTTAAAGGATATTCTTATCGGAGAAGCATTTGTTGTTGTTTTTTTATTGTAATTAGTGTCAAGTCTAAATGACCAATTTTATATCTTTGTTTAAAAAAATCCCGTGAAACATATTCCATTTCCTTGATGAAAAAATTGGCAGTGAGAATTGAATTTCCTGTTTTGTGTGAGTTTCTTTTAAGTCGTACTTCTAACGAAAAGGCAATAAACACATGAATTCATATCACCATGATCAAGGAATTTCGTTATTCAAGAGGCAATACAAGCTTGTGAAACATTCAAGAAGGATGGGTTATTTTTTTTTTTGGGGGGGGGTGGTTTGTAAGTATTTTTTTACATGGTTTGTAATATTTTAAGCGTCTGGACTTAGCCATACTCAGTAATGAAAATTTAGCAGAATTAACTTTTCCAGGGGGAAAGACACATTATATCAATTTCAATGGCATATACGATTATCATTATACCATTATCATACACTGGAAGAATATTGATAGGAAAGTTCATCTAATATTCATCTAAGCATTAGAATAATATACGGATAAGAAAATTTCAAGTCAGTATGCGGGAAATAGATGGCGAATAGGTCTTATTTTGAACCAAAGCCGCAACGTGGTTTCTTAGTATGCGGGAAAGTAGATGAAAGCCGTGTGCAGCAAGTATAAAGCAGATAAGGGAATTGTTTAAGAGGAAAACTGATTTCATTTTTACTCAGTGACAATGAACAGTTTGCTTTGTCTCCCGAACATAAAGTTTACACTTGATAAACTTTAAGTTTGTCGCAGGTACTATCGCTCTTATTTCATTTTGAGCACATCATTTAAAAAAAAAACAAAAAAAAAAAAAAACTTTGAAGCTTTAACGATATCTCCAATAAAGAGTACAGCGCGTTGTTGTAAGTAAAAATAGGATGATGTCTGTATTTATTTCACATCTATTTACTGGACAGATATATATGTGACCGTGCACCTCAAAACGAACATAAAGTCGCACACACTGATTTTGCATGAGGACTGAAAATAAGTGAAATGGGTCAACCTAGCCGAACTTGACTTTTTCATATTTTCTGAAAGAGCGGGTCTTCTTTTACATCATGCTAAAATTTGGCATCATAAAACGGGCAGGAACGTGTGTTTTTTTTTAGCAGTTTATCTCGAACATTTTTGGTAGAATAGTGTGATTAGGCGTGTCTTTAGAATCCCTTTTTCATTTCTGAAAAACCTTGTCCACACTCTTCACTTTCAACTCTAATAACTTTTGAAAGGATAGTGCTACTGCTTTGAAAGTTGGCATTAGTTATGGACAGAATGTGATTATGAGGCATGCTTAATTTCAGTTTAATCTGATAATCCTTTCATTGTTGTTACTCTAGTGGTTTACTTCCTGTTTTTTGTCCCATTCATCGCACAGCCAGCACGGTTTGGTAAAGATTAAGCGCTTGAATAGACACTGTATTTCAGAGTCTCTTTTCTCAGTTCACACTTTTCCTGAGTTTGTGCTTTTTTCCAATATTTAGATAGGTTAGGAGAGTCCATTTGATTTGAATTATACATCATTTTAAAGCTTAAAGTCAGCTCTTTCAGAATATGGTCTTAACTAAAAATTCATGTCTGGCGACTTTTTGTTTGTTTTGAGGTGCAGGGTCACATATCACTAAAGAGTCACAAAGGCTTAGTATTAAATGTGGCGTCCGGCAAAGTTCCATCTGGTACCGTTATTATTCATTTTATTGTATAAATGATATTATTTAGTCGGCCTCATTATTACATTGCACACTTTTTGCGAATGATACAAATATTGTATTTTCTCACAGAAGTTTTGATACCCTTGTAAGTATGCTAAATACTGAATTATTGAACATTCATTCATAGTTAACAAGTAATAGTTTGTCATTGAATATTTCAAAAACTACTATTTTAACAGTTCACATTCTTAACCTGACGAATGTAACATTTGCATTGATGGAAGATTGTTAATTGGGCAAACGTCTACATATTTTATGGGAGTAATTTTGAACTAGAAAAGCACTCTGAGAACACAGACCTCCGCCAAGCAGTTACTTGCTCTTCCCAAAGAGATTTTTCTCCTCTCCACCACCAGGAAAAGGCTCTTTGGGCTCTTCCATGGAGATCAGTGATTTCCACCCAAAGGTATACCTGCTGAAAAATCGCCCGATTTTCCAATATAGAAGCCTTTGTTACGTCATAAACCCTCAGCTACGCGGCGCGCCTCGCCCTACCAGCAAGTGGAGCACACACTTTAGTACACCTATGTTTACCTCAATAATGCGCAATAATCCGTTATCTACTTTTTTGAATTATTTTGCACACGGACAAACCAATAGTAACAAAAAAGTAACCTCCTCCCTTGGCGGAGGTGATAATAAATTGACTTGGCATGGTCATATAAGGAACATAACAACCGTTATATCCATACATATTGGTATATCATATAAAGTGCTATATTCATTGTCATCTAAATCATTACTTATACTTTACTATGCACTTATATTTCCTCCTTTGGCCTATTGTAATATTGCTGGGGATAATCGTAATACTAGTAACATGAAGGTAAATTTGTTGTTCGTATTGCAAAAAGAAGGCAATCAGAATATGTTCACACTCTACGTATTCAGGGCATACGATCCCGTTATTTAAGCAGCTAAATGTGTTAAAAATTGGTGATATTAATAATTTTCAAACTTCTGTATTTATGCATAAATATACCTAAAGTTTGGTGGCCATTACGAAAACTAAGTATTCATTCAAATTGGTCTCTGTATTCATATAATAAGACCCGTGAAGAATGCCATCATAATTATGCTAGATACAACAGCAGGCACAAAAGTTAGTGTCCTCGATGTATATTCATTCTCATGCAAAGGTGAATTTTTTAAATAAGGATTTATGCTCACTCAGAGACAGCTGACTTCGAAATATTCATGTTTTGCCTGTATAGATTTTTCTTTGTGTAATATTACCTTTTGTAATTGTGTGTTTCAATGAGATAATAGATAACAGTTATGTTTTCTTATTTTATAGTCAGAAGTGGCTTTTTACTAATTTTTAGCCTTGATGAAAAGATTTGGAAATATTTTTGATGGAAGAGTAAAAACTGTGATATCAACTGAATATTTTGGACCAGGGGGTGGCTTTTCTGGTTTCACCTATTAGCCATGAGGAAGTACCGTATTCAGAAAAAAAAACAACGCATACAGACATGATAAATAGAGCGCAATGACATGATTATGAAATGTGAAAACAAATCTCTGTGGCATATTAAAGTAACCTGTTAATCGGTTTCTATTGATATTAAATCTCCTGGTTCCATCCGCAATGGCTGGTGTTGTTGAGTACTTGGACATGGTGGATAAACAATACCTTTAAACTCCGTTACGCAACCTAATCATCCCTACATTATCACCGTTTCTTGATTGTTGATTTGTTTTTCACTGTTCGTTTTACTTTGCATTTTTAGATAACAATGCAGAAAGTAATGTTAACCATGCTTTTAAGTTTTAAGCACACATATCACAACACTAAACATTTTAATCAATAACATAAGAAGGTTTAAAGTTCTGACAGGCAGCTCCGTGGAGGCTTCGATCACATTTCTCTGCGCTTCTTTGCTTCTCCGTCATTAGTTTATCATTGATCGTTTTGTTCATTGTATTCAGGTTTTGTAAGAGTATTTAGTCATATAGTACATGGTTATTTGACTTTTTCATATTAAGAAGATCAAAAGTGATAATAGAAATATAATCAGCTGTAAAGAGAATGAAAATATGATTAACCATTTGATATCACAAGAGATACTGGGAAGAGAGTTTGAAGATGAAAATGTTGTGTATGACTGTGTTCAATGTTCTACGACTGTTGCTGCTGACGTTGCTATCTATTTTCATGACGCAGATATTTATGGCCTCCTTTGACTAATGATCTCTAAAATAATAACAATTGATAACAGTTATTCTTAAGGAGAAAAACCAAAATGCATACACGTCACGTACACAATTGTAAAAGGGGACCATGCAAACATGTAGAAGTTTAAAGATTATGTTATTGTCAGGTTCACTTAAAATGTATCAAGAATCATGTGGAAATACATCTACACATCAAAACACTCACATATTAGAATAATTCACTATAAATTTTGCATCATATAAGAAATGTCTGCCCCTGCCCTGTGTCATCCCAAGTATAGGAAATTGATATGACGTCAATTTATATCTCCATTTTATCTCGGTCTTTACCTCCCTGAGAATCAAACCGTTAATAGGAGAGCAAAAAACGTATGGTTTGCCAGACTGAAATACTTCCGCCTACAAGTATTGATTGTATAAGACCCAATTTGGCTAGATTGGAAAATTGTGTTTTGAAAAAAAAAAAATACTTCCTAGTAAAGTATTTAGATTTTGCTTCGGTCAATAATATACGCATATCCCATTCATATTTAGGATCGACATTACGTATGAGTTTAATTTGTGCAACATTTCTTAATGTTAATGTTACATCTAGGGTTAAGATGTATTGCATTTGTGACCCTGCATCACAAAACCATCAAAATGTCGCCGGACATAGATTTTCGTTGACGGCATCTTTTGAGAGAACAGGCTCTAAGTTTTTAGAATAATGTATAGCTCAATACTAATGGACTTTCCTAACCAGAAAAAACAAACAAACAAACAAACAAAGCCGAAAGAAAATACACATTCTACACTTTGGAAAAGCATTGACAAAGAAAGAAGACTTTATAAGGTCTATTTAAGCGTTAAGAGCTTGATCTCTCCAAGCTGTACTGTGCATGTAAATTTGAAGAAAAAGATATAAAACGTCGCAACCACAGTGAAGGAACAAGCAAATTAAGATGAAATTTTGCACACAATATTAACATATTCTATTTATGAATAACTCTAACATTAAAAGCAGTAGCAACAGTTATCACAGGTCAAAATGAAGAGTGTGTAAATGTTTTTAAGAAATAAAAAGGGACCATTATGACATGCCGCTTCACACTATTCTACCAAAAAAAAAGTTATAGAAAAATTGTAAACAGAACACACAAAATAACACACAATTTCCCATTTACTTTGCCCCTTAAGTTGCCCTTTAAGACAATATAAAATTACGTTGACGCATTTCACCTTTTTTGAGTCCTCACGTAAAATCGAGGCGTGCAACTTTTTGTTGGTTTTGTGATGCCCGAGCACAATAATTTTGTCTCTGGTTCTTATTCGTAGGGTTAAAGTGTATTTCATACAATCATGTGGAGATGGCTTGATGATTCCATTTACGATTTTATAACTTTTATAGTCGGACAACATTCAGGAATAAAATGTATTACATTTATTGGCATACGAAAAAAACAAGTACCTCATATAATTTTATGTGCACTGATGTGTGAATACAGCATATACGTGCGGATCAACAGTCATTTCATCAAGGCGGGCAGATGTTGTATGTGTGCGTGCGTGTGCCTAACCTGTTCCTATGACCCCGTTTACAGTGCGAGGCTCGGCCGTGGCCGAGCCGCGGCCGAGCCCAGCCCCGCTTCAGTGTAAACGCGCAAAAGGCCAAATGCGAGGCCAAAATTGGCCTCGCATTTGTAAACGGGGTCTACGTCTGTGAATTTATGAAGATTTATTGAAACAACTTCAATAAAAGAATGTCTTGCTGACATGCACAGAAAAAGTGCCTAGATATAAAAAGCGTTATACATTGTATGTGGTCGAAGTCCAAAAGAAAAGTCAATGAATCTCAATGCGAATGCACACTATTGACAAAAATCGAGTCAATAAAGGAACTATAGGCGACATAATTATCTTTTACATCCGGGTCTTACAATGCCCCACCTGAACAGATATGCGCTGATTGTTTCAAAATACGTACAAACTGTGCATCATCATGCGTTTTTCACACCGAGTGAAGAGATATCATTTCTCGAATTCTTTAGTTGAATATGTATTGAGTAACAATTTACAACATGTGGATTCACACCAGATCATCAGCAAATGCCTAATCAAGAGGGCCGCAGGCTGGTTATACTGGATGACATTATGGTCGCCCGGTTGTTGATCAAACAACACACACTTCCTGCTGACCTGATAGAGAAATTTCTTCAAGAACAAAACTGCTCCGCTATTTTGACTTCTTATGTCTTGGATGTTTGATGGACTTTATCAGTGCAGGTAATTTATGAATTATTTGGAATGGTGCATCGGATTGTTATCGAATGTGTAAAATAAAGAAACTGTCGTCTTCAGCTTCAAAGATGTTCCAATTTCATAGTACAGATAGGCCTATTAGTAAGCATACTATACATATAATTACGAAACTGTTTGGTTACAAAATTTCATTCGTTTCCAAATTGTCATTCCAACACTGTGCACGCTACACGCAATATCCATTTTGGAGTAACGCAGCTTTATCCTGAGTGTTCTACTTCCAATTATGCGGCACTGACTTTCACGTCTGAACATTTGACTCTACCATAGGCCTCTACGTAAATCTTTCCTTGGAAACTTCTTTCTTGAGTAACTTCTTTGACAGTCTTTTTTTTTTACAAAAGTCCTGTCTCCTTTCAATCTTCAAACTGGCTGGCGTACAAGGCCCATGAAAAAAGGGGGGCCGTGAGTCTGACACTATAGGAAAACAAGGCCGACGAGTCATCACGGGGCTGAATGTATGCATTATCGGTCTTGCCCGACTCGCAATTTTTTTTCCCTGGTGTCGGAATCAGGGGCCCTTTTTAGTGTAGTGTAAGGACTCGCATCTCTATGTAACCAATTAAATGTAGAGAGAGCTTAGGAGCTTACATTTCCACAATTACGCTTGTCGGTATGTCGATATTTTCGACGCAGCTTCATATTCACGAGCCAATTCAGTGAGTGCAATGATTTTAGCGTTCTCGTTTTGATACATTCAATAGCTGAATAATATTATGGATCATGGATGACATGATTGGCGTTTGTTTAACCTTCTCTATTTTTTTTTTTGGGGGGGTGAACTAATACAATGTAGGACAAAAAGTGAAAAAAAGAGTTTCAGCTAAACTGGTAAATAATTGCCATTGTTGTTATTACCTCGAATTATTATGCTCACATGCTCACTATACTGAAATACAAATACAATCGATTTCGCGTGCAGAGACCAACTTCGTACACAAAACAGACAAGCATCCACTTGAAACGCTTTTGATACAAAGTAACCACTGAAAGAAACTTTTTTTTTTGACCAGCCTAGAATATGTAAATAATTCTTATTAGGTAAGCATAAATAATCTTGGGTTTTGTTTTGTTTTTCTTTAACGAAGAGGCGGAAAATTCATGAATACATACATTAGTCATGCCAGTGTTTTTATGAAAGTGCATCTGTATAACACTGTTGTTCTTATTCACTGACCATGTGTAAAAAAAAAAAAAAAAAAAAAAAAAGTCCTGCCTTGGGATTAGATATTCATTGGAGTAGAGCATTAGTCCATGGGATCTTATGACTAAAAGAAAAAAAAAATCCTTAACGATTTACATTATTAGGTGTAAGATGTTTCGTAAGAATTATTCAATAAGGGAAAAAATAATTCATCTCGATTCACCGCATTTTCAATTCAATTTCATCTTCAAATCTTATTTCATTATTTAACAAAACATATACGTTTCACTTCATTTGGGAACAGAAAATATGGTAAACAGAACATTGTAGAATAAGAAGACTATACAATAATTGATTAACCTTATAGTAATCATATATACATTAAAACCTGTTCTGTTGCTTTCTTTAAACAAAGCGTCCTCCATGAGAAGCACTGAAAACAGTTGGACTATTCCATTACTACTAAAAGAAGTTTATCTTTGCACCTTCTCCAATAGAGACATCAACCGTGTCAACTAAGTCCTCTTTAGTTACATCTACGGCGATACCTACACCCATGACAGAGTCGACGTATGTGTACAACAAGTCAGTAGTTACCGGTGAGGAAAGGGCATTTGCTGATTTTGTTTTTCCTTTTGACTTTGAATTAGGATGTAAAATGCATTAATCAGTATAATTCATTATTTGAAATGCGCTATAGAAAAGACTGTATTAACGTTGTTGTTGATATTATTATCGTTATTATTGATAGTATTATCATTATCATTATTATTATTATTATTATTGTTATTATTATTATAATCATTATTATCATTACCATTATCAATATCGTATAGTTCATTTCCAAAACCCTGTACCGTTTGAAGTAACATTATCTTACGAATTATGTGATAGCAGAAAAAGATGATTCAATAGAAAACCCACTGCTGCATAACTTAAGAATGGTTTCTAAGGTCGACTCTGGCAACCATAAGATTAGTATAAAAAACAAGAGTTTTACTTCATAACTGTATAGAATTTCCTTTCCGCCCTCTCCAACAGATACAACAACTGACTCATCCTCTCAATGTTTAATTTTACAATCTCCCCCATTTTGTTTTCTTCTCTTCTCTGTTTTGAATCAGAGAGCGCATTCATTTACTAGAGTATTATCAGTTATTTGCAACTTCATGTACTTTTCTGATTATTACATATTATTCTTATGTTATTATGCCTCACAACTGAGTGTGTATAAATGAAGTGTTACATTGTTATAATTTTGTATCTCTTTGTTGTGGAAAATCAATGGAATAAGTATTGGGAAAGGTAAAGTTCATAATAATCTCGCAGGGAAAAATCATGTTAACATTATGGTTCACGTTTCAGTTACTTATCACTACAACAAATATTCTTTAAATCAATGTCTGTCTCAGAAAAGCAAACAAAATGATACATTTTAAAAGTACTTTCTTTTCCACAGAAACCACTATGGCATATCCAACCACTTTGCCGACTGAACCACCTGAAACACCCGGTAGGTTATGTGTTTTATATCAGTTTCACTACTATCCTACTATCATTATTGTTATTGTTATTATTATTATTATTATTATTATTATTATTATTGTTATTATTGTTATTATTATTATTATTATTATTATTATTATCATTATCAATTATCATTATTGATATTATTATAATTATTATTATTATCATCATCATTATTATCATCATCATTATCATTATCATTATCATCATACTCTCATTATAAAAACCACTTCTTTAATAACGGTTGTTACGAATATAACTCTATAAAAAAAAAAATGTAATTTCATGTTAATATGTTGTATGGAAGGAATGTACTCTAATTCCTGTGTTTGTGATGCACATGTGATATTGTTTGGACATGAAAATAAAACTGAAACTGAACTGTGCTGAACTGAACTGAATAATATGTCATTGATATCTTCATTACTCCAGAAACATTGAAGATCATCGTTGCAGCTTCTGCATCAACAGGTGGCGTCCTCTTGATAGTGATTGTCATAGTCGTGTCCTGGAGATGCAGACATAGTCGAAGGACGTTAAGGGAAGAAGAATTTACAGTGAACATGCATGGTCTAGGGGAAC
Source organism: Diadema setosum (assembly GCF_964275005.1). Lineage (NCBI taxonomy): Eukaryota > Metazoa > Echinodermata > Echinoidea > Diadematoida > Diadematidae > Diadema > Diadema setosum. The sequence goes on from NC_092699.1 coordinate 9,036,056, forward strand.
CAACCACTGAGATAATGACGAATAACAACGAAAGTGATGCAGAGGTACAGACATTGCTGCCGATCAGATTGTGTTAAACCAAACCCGTTAAATCCACGGAAAAGTATCGCATCTCTTATAATGGGTTTACTAAATACTAGAGTAGACCGAAGGACCAACTTCACTACTCCATTTACCATGAAACCAACTAAATGAAAATATTGAATGAATTATTGTTGCTTTTAGTTCTTGTCTGTGTTCTGTGCAGCAATTATTTTTCCTAAATCTACTGTTCGATTTTTGTGTTTAAAAAAAGAATCAACAAACAAAACACAAAAATAAAAACCTCAATAAATTTCGATAATGGCAAATAGATAAAATTCTGTTGAGTGATTTACTACAATCTTGTTTTGATTTGCGGGTTGCGTGTGTGTGTGTCTATGTGTTCGCCTTTGCAGTTTTCATTTTTTTTTTCAAGTACGCAATTGCCCTTAACGTTCTATAACTTGCTCATTTCCATTGAATTTGGTTTTCATCAGATTATTTTCCCGTGGAGGAAACAATCGATCGAAGCAGAGAAAATCTACACGCATAGTACCGGGACTGGGACAGAAACACGAATCATGTTTCCAACGCCGGGCTTCGATGAGGACAGCAGGAAGCAGATGTCGATCCCGCGCCGGGCAAGCCACAATCTAAGCAGTCCAAATGACCTCCCATCGGGCGTAATCGTGGAGCCGCTGGATGAAATCGTCATGGACTTCGGGAAAGAGGTGTCGATTCCGAGGGCCAGCTACAATCGATGCAGTCTCAACGGTTTCGCCTCGGGCGAAATCGTCGAGGACTTCGGAAAGAGGGTGTCGATCCCGCGGGCCAATCACAATGTAAGCAGCCCCAGTGAACTCGTCCCGAGCCCAATTTATGAGGAGCTGCCAGGTGAAATCGTGTATAAGAGCACCAACGCCACACATCGCATTGAGGAAAACGGCGGATATAACACTTAGATAAATTTTGTCTAATCTTTGTCTCCACACAACAACGACAACAAGAAGAAATATATTTCATTTTGTATGTAAGACGTGTTTCCAAGGAAAGCTGAAGCTTGAAACACCATGTTAAAGCTAGAGAGTGAGATTCTAAAGGTGGCCTCACAGTATGCGGTTTTTTCTTGCGACTGCTTGCGGTTTCGAGAAGTCGCACGCGGTTCTCGACAGCATGCGACTTCTCGCGACTTGGAGGCGTCCGTAAGCCTTGCGACTTCCTTGCGGCTGCTGTCAGAGTTTCAACATGTTCAAAACCTTGCGATCGTCTGCGGCTGCCTCTGCAAATCCTTGCGACCGGCTGAAATTCCGCAAGCCTTGCGGTCGTTGCTCTCATAGTCCAGGCGCAGCGACCCAGAAAAAATGACTTCGTTCAACCCACCCCGCAGAAAAGGTTTGACTGCATGGGGTGGTCGGTTGGACCCTCTGGAACACCCCTAGGTAGTATGTGATATCAAATTGTGGTATCAATGAAATTTTACAGGCCATTTTAGTTGCGACATGACCATATTCTTCGACGAAGCGTCTGCGCACACTAAGACTACTACACGTACCACTAGCACTGCTTCAGGCGCCAATGCCAGTGGTGCGTGTTATAGTCTTAGCGTACAAAGACTTTTTCCGCGACAAACATCGGTTTTTGCCTGAAAAACTAACTTTTCACGCTAAGCTGGAGTCGGTGTAGTGTAGTTTCCAGACGTTTTTATTTCGTCTTTATTTCTCCGAGTTGAAGCAAGCCAAGTGAGAGCGCATACCCAGCGATTGTGACGCCCGAACAATTTTTTGTGGCAATCATTGAGCATGCACCCTCACTCGGCTTAGCGCAATACAGCGGGCTTCTGCACAATACACAAGCTGTAACTCAGAGAAATAAAGGCGAAATAAAACAGCTAGAAATTAAGACTAGGGTCGGTAACGCTTGTCGCTATTGGGGCACTGAAAATGACAAAATTATCACAGTTTTTGCATTTATTTCACGAAGGATTCATCGAAACGCCTTAAAACTATATATGTGCATCTTGCTAGAGATGTCAGCAATACATTGGGATACATTGTAAGGTATAATATTGTGCATGGTTACCATGGTAACCGGATGCCTACAGGTGATTGGTAACTCCCCAAAATATCTGGAATTTAGACAGGTTTGTTTCTTTTGCCTTTCGTGCACATCAGTCATTGTAGATGAGTTCTACACTGTAAAATTAGTCTGGATAAAAAGGGAAAAGACGTCCAAGATTTTTCCCTCATTCTCTCGTCAGCATTAATTCATTACTGCACGTTTTGAATAAAATTTACATATCATGATATTTCATTTTATTCTATAAATATATATATATTACAATAGTTAACGAACACAAAAGTACACTTAATTCTTTGATGGATAATCCAGCGCACGTGTATATTCCTTCTTTAGAAAGGAATTTATCGGTATTCTTGAATAAACTTCCTTTAAGAACATAAACAATCAATTGCTTTCCTCTGCTCTTTTCCAGGATTGTTTTGAATAACCATCGCTCTGTAAATACTCGAAAGAGCTACTATAGAATATTGGCTTTGCTTTCTGTATTCATCTTATTTTTAAGGGAAATTTGTGTCCATACATTATTAAAAACTATATACATTTGCCTATGCTTTGAAGTCAAATTTGTGTTTGAAAGTACGATGGATGCAAAGTTTTCATGTATTTTACTATTCGAAAATGATATCTTTCTTTCAGTGGCCGTTAATTATGCCTTTGCTTGCAAATTTTGCTGTAACTTGAGAATGCTTCAAAATATTCTTCACATATACCTGATGTCGTACACTTTATGCAGAAGGAATTACATGCTTATTGAGCTTTTTGAAATTATGGGCTTTAGTTTTCGAGTTATTGACAACTAAATTCTGATTGGATAATACTGGTTGCCATGGCAACAGGGAAAACTTTTTTAACGAAAATCAATAAAAATTGTGTTTTTTTTTTATTGCATCTATAAGATTAAAAAAAAAAAACAACAACAACAATGTTTGCAGCAGCAGGAGGCATTTTGGGGGTTACCAGTCACCTTTAGGCATCCGGTTACCATGGTAACCATGCACCATATTATAACTTACAATGAATCCCACTGTATGGATGACATCTCTAGCAACATATACATGTACATATATAGTTTCATGCAGTTTTGATGAATTCTTCATGAAATAAATGCAAAAACTGTGTGAGTTTGTCGTTTTCAGTACCCCAAATAGCGACAAGCGTTTACCGACCCTAGTCTTAATTTCTAGCCGTTTTTTCGTCTTTATTTCTCTGAGTTGCAGTTTGTGTATTATGCAGAAGCCCGCTGTATATATTGCGCTAAGTGGAGTGAGAGCACACACCCAGTGATTGCGATTCGGTCGTCACCATCACCGGGTATGCGCTTTCACTCGGCTTGCTTGAACTCTTGAAATAAAGACGAAATTAAAACGGCTAGAAACTGCACTACACCGAACCCAGCTTGGCGTGAAAAGTTAGTTTGCTGGCAAAACCCTTGTTTATCGAAGAAAAAGTATATGCGCGCTAAGACTACTACACGCAGCACTGGCACTGGCGCCTGTAGCAGTGCTAGTGGTGCGTGTAATAGTCTTGGCGTGCGCAGACTCTTTTACGTTTGTTCCAACAAATCATGATGAAAAGTGGCCAGTAAAATTCTACTGACACCACAATTTGGAACCACATACTACCTGGGGATGTTCATAGAGGTCCCATCTACCACCTTGTCTGGTCAAACCTTTTCTGCGGGGTGGGTTGAACGAACTCCTTAATTAAGCCTCTTACAGGAATTAGCGCCTTGACTATCATACTATGCGACTCGATGATTGCGATGTGGCAACCGCAACATATCGCAAGCACTGCGATCGAAAAAACCGCAAGGGGGGGGGGGGGGGAGGCGGGGGTTCACATGTGTGTGTCTTCAATGTTGCTCAACTTTCTAATGAAACGAAGATTCGGGAGATTTTTTCCCCATGTAGTCGTTGATGAAACAAAATGAAATAGATAACAAAGGAATTATTCTGTAAGCATTTAGTCACTAATGATAATTAGATTAGGGTAATAATATTGAGCAGGGAAACCAGTGGCATCCCATATCTTTTAGCCAATCTTAAATCTTAAGTTCGACTTTTATTCTTCGTGAAACACCCTCTGTACCATGAATACGTTTTCTAGGTTTTTTTCTTACGGGAGAAACTGTAATTAGTGATAGATCAAATGACACTCATAATGACATTCGATTGATTAAATGAAATCAAAATGATAGATTTGGTTTACCTATTTGTTAGAAGCAAGCTCCACGTGGTACTCACGTCTCTATATTATCATAAAACGTCGTTTACAATAAGCATTGCAGAAGACACTTTTATAATATGATTTGTGTAACATGGTTTGCGAACACTACTACAAGCACTGAGAAATGAAATACATTAAATCATAAGAATAGTAGAAATATTTAAATAATTGTTATCATTTGAATAACATTCTGAGTAGGGTACCAAAATTTAACTCAAATCTGAAGACGCAATGTAGGCTTTTACCTAACATGACTAAAGAAAAAAAAAAGAAGAAAATCGTGAATTGTTAGCTTGCTAAAGTGTGTATGTATATTCATTCAATGCCAGTGAAGAATATTATAGGACAGATGTAATACGTAGCATGAAAGTGTTGGTAACAAGTATTTCACCTTCACTGATTTAGCGTATACCGAAACAATGTAGTATATTATGATACCAGAAGATTGAAACACATAAGGCATTTTGAATATTCATCAGAGAAAGGAGAGTGATATATGTATGATATATTTGATCAATCTTTCAAACAGCTTTCATGGAGATTTTCTCTTTGTTCTTACAACAATAACGGATGATCCGTCGCACTTGAATAGACCTTGGTTAACTTGGAAGCTTCATATTATTGTTTCCTCATTTGGTTTTCCTCATGACTGATACCATTACGAAGCTATTTTTGTATTTATTTTTTTTTTAGAATATGAGATCAAATCTGTAACCCTAACCCTTATGCCGATCTTTTTTTTTAATATATAAAGGGTTATTTGAAATAACCTTTTATGCAAATAAGGAAATAATTGAGTCAAGAAGCGACGTAAACTTCTGGTAGCAAACATTCCTTTGTTAGGGGCTATGACAGTTTTCAAACATGGAATTTCTTGCATTTGTTTTTTCCTGAAGTTTATCGTTCTGGTATTCTAATTCTAATTTCATCTATAGGAACGTAATCTTCCACTTGCCTGACAACGAGAAAAAAACTTAAGAGCCATTCCCCCCCCCCCCCCTCAAAAAAAAAAAAAAGAATGATAACGTTGGATTCCGATGCTTCGCACTCGTTTTTCAATGTACATTTCTTTCAATACTGTACTTTGTAATCATATACACAGTTATGAAGGTTGATACTCCGGACAGCAGGCCCATGTAAACATAATAAATAGTTTATACATCCTAGTGTTGTCTCCGGTTATTTACATTGAGATTAAAATGTATTTCATAAACAGGTGTGACTTGATAGATAAATATACTGTTCTGTTTTACAACATTTCGGGCCGATATCACATTTAGCGTTAAAAAAAGTATACCATTTATTGGGGTAAGAAAGAGGTGTCTCTTATAGTTTAATGTGAATTGATAAGTGCATAGGACAAAACACGTTCATCAACAGCCATTCCATTGGTATGGAGATACTCTCTGCACGCGTGTATGTGTGTATGCCTGTGACTAAATCTTATTCTATCTGAATTCAAATTGATGTTAAAAGTTTAGATTTTACTACAAAATATTTACCTCCGAAATTGTTATATGTTAACGCCAAATCCTCCTTCAGCGGCGGAACTACCCGATTTTGCTTTGATCAAACGCGTGACGGTCGATAATTTGAATTGAGATTCCAATTTCAGTTGGAATTTCAATACATATAAGATTTTACTGTGATTCAAATTTGTCTCTTTGTCTCCCGTTGAAATAAATGCAATAAAGTATTTATTACTAGTATGCTAACATGAACATAAAAATCCTAAAAAGTTATTTATATTATATTATATCTATATATGAAGAGTTTGTTTGCAAAAACCGATAAGTCCATTTTTGAAGATTTTGAAGTACGGTTCCTGTCATAAAGTACAAAATACTACCTTTAAAATGATATATTGGTCACTACATATAAAGGTACATTGTTGAAGTTATGGTCAAAGAAGCAAAAATTTTCTTATTATTCTCTTTATTTTTCTTGACCTTTAATCGCAAATATCTCCATTTGGCAAATATGGACTTATCGGTTTTTGCAAACAAACTCTTCATATATATATATATATATATATATATATATATGGGCGAAAACGTTGAACGATGTACAATTGGCCATTTTCGGGCTTTTCGATATTCAAACCCTTGTAAAATTGTAACCTGGGTGTGTTTTTCATGGTTTTAGGTATCATTTGGTAGGGGAGGGTTGTACCTTTCAGAAAATATATACTTTGTAGTGTTCTTACTGCATTTTCTTTAAAAAATGATGCTTTGAAGCTGAAAAAATTGACAAAAATGCATATTTTGGGAAAAAATCCCAGAATCACACGTCTTAATTTTTTTCCTAATGCAATTCTACAGCTTTGTTTTTCCTTGTGAGTAAGCCCACACACTTCAACTATTTAATCAAGTACTTCTGCCATCAACGTGTGTATTATTTATCTTATCAGGAAACGTTGAATTCACTTATGTCTGAAAAAGAACGTCTTTGAATGAATTATCTTTTCCATGACGCCAAAGATTCAGGATGACTATGAAAACATGTAAGGCCATATTTATTTAGCGTCTTATCCATACTACCATTCCATCAAAATTTGTGAGTGAGCTGTGTGAAATAATCGAGTGGTGGCTCATTAAATGAAATTATACTGAATAACCATCAGAGATGTTCAGTTGTTTAATGGTTTCATTAATGAAAGTGGATTATGCTTGAGATAAAAAGTGGTTATCAGTATGTCAGTGTGAGCCAGGCAAGTATGATGATTGGCAACTTTAGTAGCATACTGTCCACAAAAGTGAGTTCTGGTTGAAAACCCGAATTGGTGAATGTCTCTGATCAAAACGAATGTCCCTGATTGAGAGTCTCTAAAGGGATATTCCCTCATCTGACACTTTCACACTGCATGATATTTTATTTCCGTGCCTATTTTACGCACTGACGAGCCATCCTGGAATCGAGTCAGCACAGTTCAACGACAGATATGCCCACAAATCTTGGAAATGTGAGTAATAACAAAAACTTTCCTGGTGTTTGTGCCAATTTATTAGAGTTATTATTCCGTAGATTTGCCAATCAGTATCATTTGTGAAATTATGTATTGTAATCTTTGGATTAGAGGTAAATTAAAAAAAGATAGACAGTAAATATGTAAGAATCTGCACGAAAATCAAAGACCGCACGTCTCTGAGCAAAATGAAAAACGTCTCTGAAAATTACTGTTTCATGAAATAAAGACATCCACTATACAAATTATGAGAACATTAAAGTAAATTTATGTCTGGATGGGCTCAGTTAGTATAATAGGAACAAGTAGAACCAAGTTAACACTTGCGTGTTGTAATATTAAGAAAAATGAAGCTTCCTGAAAGATGTTGAAAATATGTAAAAGAGTTTCAAATTTAAGATTTTCTGTTGATTGAGCAAGTGTAAACACATTGCCAGGACAGAAACTATGTTCTATGACTAGTAATAGGTCAATAGTCTATGATTATTATGTAGTAGTCACTTTAGTTTACGTATTTTTCGTGAGAGAGGCAGAAATGTAAGAAAAACAGGTTTAGGTCAGAGACGTTCTCTGAACAAATAGGATCTGCTCTCAAACCAATATCAATGACCCACCATGGCGAATTGGTGCCTATGTTTGTAGCACATTGGTTCCTCAATCCAAATATAATGCCAATATCTTGTAAAAATCAAACAAATTAAGTACTGATAAGCAAAGATGTTTACGTCAGAGACGTTACATTGAACGTTTTACATATTTTCAACTACTACAATAAGGAGTAGATTTTCATCATTCCAGAGTATATGGCCCTCGTATACATACATCGTTCTAGGTAATTTACGCAATCTAAAAACAATGTTGATTTTATAATTTTGATCAGAGACGTTCATTCGTGCGTATATTGTTCTTCCAGTGCATGATAAATATATTTTAATATCATTTTCACTCTATCTTTTTTTTTCTTACAGCAAGATGGGAAGACCGGATGGATTTTAAATGCTCCGAATATTAAAATTTCGTCCTGCTCAGGATCTTTAGGCTCAGTCATGTTCATGGAGCCTACAAGTTCCAGATCACGGCCGTGGTACTGGCAAGACCGGACGGACATTTTGGAGGTGCCATCTGTTTACAAAATAATGACTATCCCAACCCCTGTTTCAGGTAGCAAGCGACGCAGTCGGTACCATGCACTGATTGAGGACATGGAATACCAAATACAGGGGAAATACAATTCAATGTTATAATGCGGAATCTGTTTTTAATGCACATCACTACGTTTGCTTTTGAGGCTGTAAAATCTGAGACTTACACGCTAAGAAATAAATGTTCAAATTTGCACCTAATTTGTAACAATAGCAGCACACCTGTGGTGCATACTTGCACCCTTAATTAATTGCCTTTTTGAAGTTTTGCTAATTTCTGCAAACAAGTTCTCGTACAGTTGATAAGAATATGCAAATGAGTGAGCTAACCATGTCATAACCTCACAATTTTCCATTGATCGCGTACAAAAAATAACGAACATTCAATTTTTCTGTCTTTGAAATCTGAAACATGATGCTATTCCTGGTTGATTACCTTCAGAATAGTAATCAGTTAGATACACCCGGATTAAAGCCTCGGGCATAATTATGTTTGAATGAAAAACTTAAATTTTCAAAAGTTTAAGTGCAAACATTACGGCAAGTTGTGAGGGAATGTCAAGCTCAATTTGCCATTAGCATATTCATAATGACCGTTCAAAAACTGTTTCCTGAAAAATTAGCTAAACTTCAAAACGTCATAACTTCATTATTTTTTTTCTTGAGCCCGTAAGATTTTATTCTTTCTTATCAGCGGCTAGCTCATATTTGGGCTGAATTTCTCCTGTAATGACTCCTTTTCTCTTAGAAGTAAAGTGAGATGTTCTAGTGGTATTATTTTTTAGGTTTGTAAGCCAAATATATGAGAAAAGGAAAAAAAAACTAACATCTATGATGAAACAAGAAAATATCTATTAAGAATGTCCCTTTACTTAGTTTCCTCTACGACACTATACTTATGTATCGCCTTCAAGTAGAAAGAAGGATTGATAATCCCCTACCGATGTGACAGGTAAAATGTGATATTGTAATGTTATCATTGTCAACCTCTTGAAAGAGGTTTTCAGTTCATTTTTGGTCAAACGTTTGCTGTACCACACCGTTGATATTCTTTTGAGTTTGGCGTTTACAATTTATATCTGCCATAGTATACAAAAAAAAAAAGCACAGCGGAATTTGATGCTTCTAGGATGAGTATAGGTTAATTACAGCTTTCTGAGACGACATCATAACAGTGGCCCAGGTACGGTCCCTAATAAAAATCCGAACTGGCCTGACATACACATTCAATCATATTTGAAGTATAGTGGTCACATTAAAATAGTATTAGTAAATTCGTGTTTACCTTTGTTATAGACTTGGACTACATTTGAAAGAAAGCATATACAATATTGATAGCATGTGGGCACACCTTCGCATACACCGGAAGGTGAAATACAAAGTAGTTGTCATCATAAACAAAAACATTTCTTGACATATGCCTCGGTAAATGATTTCTCAATGAATGTGGAATGTTGAGTTACGAGAGTCTTTTAAAATAGGGAGTTTGGTGTTTAATTCTAGTGATAACTTACAGCCGAAACGTCCCTGATGGAAAAGCAAATGTCTCTGATATAAACAAATAATTTAGGTAAGGTAGTAAGTATTTCATGTAATTTTTATTTGTCTGTCATTCAAAAGTGTTGTAAGATATGAATGATATAACAAGGACAGGTTTGTTGTTGATTTTTGGTGTAGAAATCGAAATTCCTCTTACAATTTGGAGGTTTGTAGTTACAATCGGTTATTATGAAAAATAATTCAAGTTGAAATTACCATTCTGAATTGTTCACAAAAGATAAACATGTGTTTAATAAAAGAATAATGTTGTTTGTTCACAAACCTCGTAATTATGGATCAAAGGACATTGTTTTTATTGTCTATATCTGAGGAACGTCTATGAGTGAAACCTGAACGTCTCTGATCAAAACATGGCTTACTTTCAGCATCTGTAAAGGGCTTTTATGGGGATTTGACCAAACGAAATGCACTAAATTCATTATAAGTATCTAGTGAACATTAACATTTAAACAAATGAAACCCCTGCTATATGTTTTGTTCAAATGAGATGAAAGTGAAGATAAGAATATAAAAATCTCTGCTTAAATGGCAAAAACTCCACTTTAACTTTAACTTCCGTGTGTATTAGCTTTTGTAAACTTCACAGGAGGTAAACAATATTTTAGGAACAAATTAACACAATCTTTAAAAGCATGAACATGATGAAAATGATATTATATTCACTTGAATGTTTTTCTACCCTTCATTTGAATTTTCACTAAAACAATGTTTATTTTAGTCAGAGACGTTCGCCAATATGTCACACTTCTATCTAATCTTGAATAAAAACAACACCCTTGGAGATATCCCAGTATAACCGGTTTCTAAGAAATAGAGATATTATATCAGTGAGTGACGTTTTTTTAATTTTGACCCCTGATTTACCCAATTGTACATCGTTCAACGTTTTCACCCATATATATAATTATGCGCCTTTAATTACGAAAGGCGTTCCTCTCTACGATCGAAGTCCAAATGAACAATGCTCCCAAGAGTATATGGGTTTATATGTAACCCGATCCACAAATAAGACGTCAATGAATTTCCTGTGTGCTTCTTTGTGTGTGAATGTACACGTGTTGACAAAAATCGAGTCATTACAGGAACCACTCAAAAGAATCAACATTGACACTCGTTCTTGCAAACATTCCTCGTTAACGGATACGTACTGATTGTTACAAAATACATTTTGGACCAACATTTCTACTCTTACATCGAGTGAAGCGGCATCATTTCTCAAACTCGTTGTTGAATATGCATTGAACATAACTGTAGAGGATCAAATTCTAGCGTTTTATATACGTGTATGTACGCTAAATCGTCAATAAATGTATCTTAAAAGAGGGCCATTTAGTCTGGATGTATTGGATCACACAGTCGACTATTTGGTGAGCAAACAATACAACTTCCTGCTGAGCTGATTTCGTACGTAAAAATGGCTTCAGGAACGTCACCGCTCTGCCCATTTGCCTTCGTTTGTCTTGGATGTTTGATGAACCTAATCAATGCAGGTAATTATGACCAAGGTATTTTCTACTGAGTAGGGCCTACGTTGACTGCTAAATTGGTAAAAGAACTGACAATATAAAATGTGTAAAAACTTAATGCCTTTTTCAACTTTATGATATTTCCACGTTCATCAAACAATTATTGCTTAATCAGTAATGAATTGCACTCATTATCCCGTAAGTGTCAGGTTGCTCATAAACATTCCCGCCCATCTTCCTATTATTGCTTATAGGCCTAGGAACTTTTTGTTAATGTGACAGTCCTCCCTAATCTTCAACTGGAATGCTTTCTTTAGTCAAGGAATGACTTCCTCCAAATCGCATCAAGTTGTGTACAGAGAGTTATTCTTTCAACTTGATGTGCAGCCGGTGGGCCTCAAAATAAATAGCCACTAGCACAATGATCTTATGACTGTATCACGCTGTTTTCGCCGAAATCAGATGTGATACTGATTACGAGAGAACGTATTAACATGAACAGACTTCATATTCTCGGACTTATTTCTGAGCTTCGGCACTTTGCTTTGCTCCCCTTGCTTCGTTACTGTGTAGAAGAAACCATGCCTGTAGTAGCTGGGCCTAAGGGGTCATCCCTGTAATGGCTGATTACTGTCCTTAAAAATCCTCGTCCCGGTTCTTGTCTGACTCCATCCATGTTCTTTGCTAAAACCCAAACTTTAATCCAAACATCAAATTCTGCTCCGCCTCGAAACCCCAAACATAATGCTAATTCCATAACATGATAATTTCCACTTAGTTCCTGGTTTGACGTTTCTTTGGAAACTATCCGTAACTTTTATCGACGAAAAGACGGTTTGTATCTTAATCATATTAACAACGAATGATTTCCTTCACTAAAACAGTGGTGGATCGGGGGGGGGGGGGGCACCGAAGGCACGCCCTCCCCCTATATTTTTTTTTTCTTTTTTTTTGTCAAATGGTTAAACCCGGAAGTGGCACCCGAAATATTTTGACTAAAATTCTATCAAAAGGTGTAGCTGTCTTTGCAGTAGAATTGACCTAATGCATTTAGAATTGATTCCATCAATCCATATGTAAATTATGCGCATTGTTCTGGGTTCACATCACTTCCGCCACTATGCAATTCAAAGTTGGTTTATCACACAGGCATACAGTGTCATACATGGAGTTACAGAATTTTAAAATGCCTAATTACAAAGCGCAAACTAGTGCTGACGCCCATATTATAGTCACAAATATTGTTAGTGTTTCAGCTGGAATCCCTCTGGTGAACAACTGGTGAATAATCCGATGAATTTCATGATCAGGCTGTCCAAGCCAAAATACAACAATTCACAATGACTCCAACTCTGTGCTAAACGCAATTCACCCATATAGGAGTGATGAAGCTCGATCTTTAGTGGTCATCAGCTTCCAATAACATGCGACAATAGAACTTTACGTCAGAAAATCTGTAACATAGGTCTCCCTTTAAACTTAATCCGATGGAGTAACTTGGAAAGTATACACAAGTTATGCCCCCTTTTCCGTATTGGCTGGTGTTGCCTCTTTGTCAAATTTTCTTTACGATTTTACTTTACACACCTGGACAAGCCTCCCCTTGATCTCATTACTTCCTATCCATAGAAACTACGAACTTCTTTGAAACAACCCTGTCTTGACCCAACTGTAAACTGGAATCTTATGATTCATTCATGACATCAACATTCTAAATTGCATGATACACACCGTTATGAATACCATTTTCTAGCATTTGTACGTCATAGAGGTGTGTGAGGTTGTTTCATTTTTCCTTTATTTTATTCACATCCCTATTCGTGTCTTTATTCAGAATCGTAATTTCATCAAACGTGAACTTAGTGCCATCCCCTGTCTGGTGCCCAAGATTACCAGTTAAGCTCACTCTGACCTTGGCCTTAATCCCAAAGATCACTGAAAAACATGGCGCCAACATGAACTTTGGAAGTAGCTTCAGCCGAACTCGAACAAGTTTGGACTTCCTCAGATTTTTTTCTTTTTTTTTTACCCCTGCTTGATCACAACGATCACCAATTACTTGACCCCTGACCATAACATTGACCCCAGAGTCCTCAAAAAGAGAGAGAGAAAAAAAAAATGGAGCCTGACTTGAACTTAGCCATGCATTAAGCTAAACTCAACCGAGAATGTATTTGCTACCCATGCCTAGTTGGCGCCCACGATTACTAATTTACGTGACCCCTGAACTTGCCCCCAACGTTCAGAGAGAAAATGGCACCATGAGAAAACACACACACACACACACACACACGCACAACTTCAGGCTGATTTCAGCAAAACTATAGAGATAGCTCACATTTTAGTAAACGCTTCCTGTTGCCCATAATTACTAATTAGATTGTTCCCTAATCTTAACCATAACCCAAAATGTCAAAAATAATTTTGAACACCAGGCAGAAATGACACACACACACACACACACACATACACACATACAAACAAACAAATACTAGATGCCTAATTTAAAGGAAAAAATTCTTAACCATATAGACAAACATTATTTGTTGAAAAATTTCTCGTAACATTTATTTAAAAAAAAAAGCAGAATGACTCATAACCGTTTGCACTGACGCATAATTTTAGAATTAGAATTAAAAACAGGGGCCCGTTTCATAAAACTTACCATTGAAATTCAATGATAACTACCGTCAAAATAAGGCGTCACAGCCAATCACCATCAAGGATTATAGAATTTACCGCTAATCTGAAGACTTACCGCTAGAAAGGAGCGGTAAGTCCAGCGGTAAGGGTTTTATGCACAGGGCCCAGTTCCAGTTAAAAACCAACACCAGCTGTTGATTTTTTTTTAAACAAATCATCCTCCATAAGTGTACTAGAAGTAAAAACAGTGGTTTTATTCCATACCACTAGTAGACATTTTGTCTATCCATCCTCTGCAATGGACACATCAACTGCGCCCCTCCATTTTTTTTTTCAGCTACGACGATTCCCACATCTATGACAACGCTTGTGACGACAGATGTTTCCAACGAATCGTTAATAACAGGTGAGGGCAAATTCATGTCTTTAGTTCATTCCTTCATAATGTCTCTCTTTCTTTTCTTTTCTTTTTTGTCAAATATTTCTTAGGACTTTTGTAGTATCGCAGACCGATCATTTGTCAGAGAAAGCACTGCAGCATGACTATGAAATGAAATAAAGCTAATTCAGCTATTTTCTTTAGTAGCAGTCTCCAAAAGAGTACCATTGAAAGCAGTAGCGTTATCAGATATCTATGAAAAGAATTTCTGACAATCCGCCCTCTCCGATAGCCGAGTTTCTTCAGTAGCATCTGCGGCAAGTGACAGCATAGTCGAGTTAGTAGTAACCGGTGAGCAGAGATTTATTTGTTATAGTATGTTTCCTTAACCCAATATCGTCCGAACGTTTGATATAAAATTTCCTTTTGTCATAAAGCAAAATAATTATTCTAACTTCAGCGAACACCCTCGATCACGCATAATTCTTTAATCGAATCAAAGCCAGTTCTGGCGTTAGAGCCTACGTCAAACAAAGGGTTCTACACAAGAGAGCATTAAAATCACTGGTATTATTTCATAAGTACTAAACAAGGGTCTATCTTTCTACCTTCTCCGATAGACACATTACTACTAAGTCCTCTCCGCTTAAATCTACAGCAATGCCAGCATCTATGGCAACCGTACGGTAGTGTCGACAGATGTTTTAAAGTTTATGCCTATACTCAGTAGGTTTAGCTCACTGTTCCTTTATCGTATTTTATTTTATGTCAGATATTTCTTAAGAGTTATGAAATAAAGCAGATGATTTATTCATCAGTGATCAGAGAATTAAGCCAAATTAGACAATTCTGTTAGAAGAAGCATTCTCTTTAAGACTACCACTGGAAACAATAATATTATTCCATGACTACAAAGACTTGTCTGTCTAATCACCCTTTTTGATAGATACAACTGAGCCCTCTTTAGTTACAACTACGGCAATACCAGCATCTACGGCAACAGCAGTAACGACAGATATTTATACCCAGACGTTAGTAACCGGTGAGGGTAAGTCTATTGGTTTTGTTCATTCCCTTGACGCTGTATCGTTAACCGTAAGTTCTTTTGTGATAAAGTAGAAGAATTACTTGTCTGAATAGCACTGACGCGTAATTTAAGAATTGAATCAAAACTATTTAAGGCATATAGATATTGGCGTTGAAAAAAGAAAGCATTCTCTATAGTGGTCCCATTGAAAGCAGGAGCTTCACACCACAACTTCGGGAAACGACAAAGCCCGTTTTAGTTACAACTACGAAAATGAATGCATCTATATGACAACACTATGACAACAATTCAGACACGTAAAAAAAAAATGATTTATCTGTAAAAGTGTCACCGCAAACAGTAGTATAAGTCCATAACTAATACTATAATATTATTTTCTTGTCTATCTCTCCTGCCTTGCTGATAGAAGCAACTGAGCTCTCTTTAATTCCGACAAAACCTGCATCAATGACAACGAAAGTGACGACAGACATTTACACTCAGCAGGTAGTAACCGGTAAGGAAAAGTTTATTGTCATGGTTGTTTTCAGTAACATTGTATCGTTTTATGCGAGAGGTCATTGGTTGCAGAACGGGGTGGTGGTTTTTGGCTATGGTTTTCTATTGTTAATGTTGTTGTTTTTGTTGTTGGTGATGATGTTGTTTTTTGTTTTTTGTTTTGTTTGTTTGTTTGTTTGGTGGGGGTATTTTCTGCGTTTGGAGGGGGAGAGGGTGTGACCCCCGAGTGCTCTCCCTTACCCGAAAAAGGTGATATTCTGTCAACCCCTGTCCCGCGGGCCTTGTATATTTTGTCACGAAGCAAAATAATTCATCAGAAAACGCACTGACGCAAAATTTCAGAATAGAAACAAAGCTGGTTCGGAAATATGCCTTAAAAAGAAGATACATTCTCCATAAAGTTACCATTGAAGACAGAAGAAATTTGCAATAAATTCGAACAAAAGTAAAAAAAAAAAAATATGTCTGTCCATTGATCGCCCTCTCCGATAAACGAAAGTGAGCCCTCTTATTTCCATCTACGGCAATGTCTCCATCTATGATAATGCCAGTGGTGACTTTATATGCTTACACGGGGTCGACAATATCCGGTGAGAACAATACTGGTTTAGTTCATTTCCTTAACCTTGCATCTTTTCATTCAATATCTGTCTTTTGTAATAAAGCAGATAATCATTCTTCAGAGTGTGCACTGCGTATGATTTTAAAAGGAAATCAAAGCTAGTTCAGACGTATTCTGTTAAAACGTTGTTGAATAAAAGCAAAGGATTCTTTTTAGGAGAGTCGCTGAAAACAATATTCCACATCTATCAGTAACATAATTTGTCTATCCGCCCTTTCCGTTAGACACAAGTGAGCTCTCTACTAAAAAACCTCCATCCCGGACAACGGCAGTGACAACAGATGGTCACACCGAGTCGATAACTGGTAAGAATAAGTAGTTTTTTGGTTTAGTTCATCTAAGGTCTTTTAAGAATGAGTTTAGAAAGCAGGAAAATGTTAGATAAGAGAGAGTGCCGAAACAGTTTTATTTTAAAATGAGATCAAAGCCAAATCAAATGTCTTGTTTTAATCAGTACAGGTCTACTATGAGACATGTGCCCTGTTGCATAAAACCCTTACCGCTGGACTTACCGCTCCTTTCTAGCGGTAAGTCTTCAAATTAGCGGTAAAGCTTATAATCCTTGATGCTGATTGGCTGTGACGCCTAATTTTGACGGTAGTTACCATTGAAATTCAACGGTAAGTTTTATGCAACGGGCCCATGGTTTGATTGATGTCGTAGGTAATGATTTTGTATACTACGCAGGTAAAAATTCATTACTAGTTTGTTTATATAAACATATATTACTTTGTCTAACCTTTATTTCATTCTTCATTGTATCTTATTTCCAATTCACAGAAAAAACAATGCCAACTGAACCAACAAAAGAAAACGGTACGTTTTGAGTTTGTTTTCATTATAACGATAATATCTATTATCACATATATCATAATATTTAAGAGACTGGTTTCTGTTATTCAGGTCGAGATGTTTGGGGGTTGGCTCGTTTGTTATACACGACATGGTAATATACCAATCGCAATAGATCATCCATGGTATTGGCATGCATGGAGAATTGTCAAATGTTGACATTCTCAAAACTGTCAAATAGTTTTATAAACATGTCAAAATATCCAGCAGTATACGTCCACCTCCATCCCCACGGAAAATGAGATAAAGAGAGGGAGGGGAAGAGTAATTCTCCTTTAATACTTTATAATGATTATGAGGCGAGTGAATCTAGACCACAACAATATTTGGATTTGCCAACCCAAAGCAATATACTTACTCAACTAAAATTTGATTATATTTAAATTGCTAACAAGGAGTAAACACTTACAAACAAGCTTAATAATTCAATAGTAAATGAGATTAGAATTATTTCTTTGAAAAATAGATTCATTACAACAACAACAACATGTGACTTGAGCCTATTAAAATGTACATTTCATCAGCATAGTGGAAAATAAACTTTAACTCTTTATGTCTCATGGTGTAAACCCCCTGTGTGCCACATTATCCTGAAACAGTAACGTAGTCATGCTTTGAGAAAACATTCTGCTTTTCAAATCTATGTAAATTCAGTAGATTTCAGTTACCCTGGTCATGTAATGAGCAAAGGCGTGGGGAAAATGACAAGCTTTCCTTTAGTGTAAATTGTATTCCAAATCAATGATCGTTCTTCTTTTCAATAACCATGAGCTACATTATTGTGAAGACATGACTTCTGCACACAAAACAGTGCCTGAAACTTTAATATACTTTACTCGCTAATCCAACTGGGAGCACCAGCCTATCGTCACATAAAATGCAAGCCACATTTGACAGAAATGGAATCTCGAGAAACGCTTCATTGTACTGCTGCATTTGGCGATTTATCGATCGGTTTGGGCGGGTTTGCGGGTTTGAGCAAAATATGCGAAGTTGGCACACCGTCAACTGAGTCGGACGTGCGAACGTGACACATAAAGAGTTAACTCTTTTTGGACTTTCTGGGGGTTTATCGTGCAGTAGAGTCACGAATAAGATTGTGGTAAGTTGTATCCCACAATTATCTTGATTTTTCGTTCCGAAAAAAAAAAAAAAAAAAAAAAAACATCATTTTGTGAAGAGGTAGCAAAGAATATCGTCGTTTTTTTTTTCCTTCTCGGATTTTCAAATTTTATTAAAAAGATAGTAGCATAGAGAATGAAGCTGGTAGTCTCTTTGACTAGATCTTCTTTCGCTTCCCACCTGGGTACAATCGGGGAGGTGAGCCAAACCTCAATGTCACGATCGAAAATCTCGAATAACACAGGCGGGCATGCGTGCTAGAATAAAGTAGCTCGTTAGCGAATGATAGTTATGTGCATCGACTTATTGATCAAAGCAAATGCCCATCGGTAACGATCGACACCAGTTGAGAATCTTCGGCTGTGTGTGTACTAGCCTCGAGATCAGTGTTAAAGTTGTACACAAATCGTTACGAGAATTCTTACCTTGTTAGCACTTAATGTTTATGTATATCCATTTATATGTATGGTACCAACAGTGTATATGATATATGTGTATGTATCTGCATAAGCAATGATATAATGCAGGAACCAATAAATCAAATCAAATCAAATCAAATCAAAATTCTCGAAAATGTCCGAATTGGATTACGAGGATTCTCGAATATGTCCGAATCAGATTACGGGGATTCTCGAATATTCCCGAATCGGACCAGCTTTTCCATTGCACGATTCTCTACAATACTCGGGTCTTAAAAAATAACAAAACAAAAAAAGCATGTCCTCGCCTTCTTCATTTACTGCAGATTCGTGGAAAATTATTGTTGGAGTTACGGTATCAACAGGTGGAGTCCTTTTGATTGCGATCGTCGCATTACTGTGCTGGCAACACAGATATTGGAATAAGACTTCAGAGAAGGTTGGATTTGAAGTGAACCATTATAGCCTAGCGGAACAGACTACTGGCATGACAGCGAATAACAACGGGACTGACGGAGAGGTAGGGAAAATTCTGCTGACATTCAAAGTGCATAATGCTTAATTCATAAACCACAGAGAAAGCAATACATCTCGTATTCAAAGGGTGAACTAAACCACATGACCACTTTCTTTGCTCAAGATCAAACAATAAAAAAAGTGAAATTAGGTTTTCTGATGTAATTGTAACTTTTGGTAGGTGTTTATGTGCTGCACATTAATTGAAATTACTTATCTTCAAGCATTATTTCTGGTTTTATGATACAAAAAAAAAACAGAAAAAAAACTTGCTCGTTGACGTTTGACAGCACCAAAATGGAAACTTACAATATCTTTTTTTCATCGTATGATTTATTACTATTCTGCTTTGTGAGATAATAATGTGTGAGTTTCAGGATATTGTAAGTATAGGCCTACCATTGCCGTCACCACTTTATATCAAATATCTGTCTAATATTTTCCATGGAATTTGTTTATCAGATTATTTTTCCATGGAGGGAACAAGCGATCGAAGTTGAGAACGATTACATGTTCGGTACCGAGACCGGAACGCGAGTCATATCTCCAACACCTGACCATATCGAGGACTTTGGGAAGCAGGTGTCCATCCCGCGGGCCGAGCACAGGGCAAGCAGTATCAATGGCTCGGCCTCGGAGCCGCTAGACGAAATCGTCTTTATCTACAACAACGACACTTATGGCATTGATGACGACTTATAATTTTGGTCGAAGCCAGTGCTAATTCAGGGCTTATGAAATTAAAAAAAAAAAAAAATCTGTTGGTTCTATTTGCATGTACGACGGGATTTCAAGGGAAGCCGAGTTCATTTTTTATAGGAGCTTGAAGTTGATAAACACTGTGGGTATCTAGAATTATGAATACGTTTTCAACTATATTCGTATTTGAAGCGATGCCCGAGTCTGGAATGAGCACTGTGTGTAATCATACCGTCCCCTCTAGTAAGAGACAAAACACCCTGTCCCTCGGACAAGACATAGAATGGAGGTCCCGTGTGTGAGAGAGAAATATCCCTCTTCACTCATTCATCGCAAAGAGCAGGGTGTTTAACCCGTTGAAGTGATCCCGCCTCACATCCAACTGGATCCCATGGAAGACCAGCTACTTCTGCTGAATATGGGCTATCCAGCCACCTTCCCAGATGGAAAATGAAACGAACAAAACAAAACAAAAATTTGAGAAACATTTCTGTTTGTGTCATCTGTGACAAGTCGTACGATACTCATAGTTACATTTCCTTGATGGAAAAGAATAGTTCAATTGAGTAACTGTCAGAAGCAAGCTGTTCATATATGAATTAGTGTCACCATGGCCAAGAACTCTCGCAGAACAGGTGCGACATCGTAGTATAGAAGCTTTGAACATGGTTTCGTAACACTTTAAACGTTCGAAATTAACGACACCCAAGGGCGTGTCCACTTGTGATGGCATTTTGTATTACTGTATCAAAATTATCCTAAATGAGGAGCCGAAGATATAATACGTCCTTTTCATGAAAGAAAAAAAAAAGTTTTCCTGATAGCTCTTATTTTAGGGAAAGTGTGTTTGTATAATATTATTATGTTAGCGATGGACCTAATGGCATTTGACAGGTGAATAGTGCGTGACATGAAAGTTTGGTACTAGAATACTCATTCAGTAAGTAACAAAAACTATAGCACTCCGTCTTAACACTGAATTAGTATTATAACAGCACTAACTAACGTAAAACTATACTGGTATGAAGATATATAATTTAAACATTTATCCAGGAATAAAAGTGCTGATAAGAAAATTGAAAGTCAGTGCAAAGGGACTACACGTCCAGTCTTCCGCAGCATTTATACCAGTTCATTATTTTGAGGAACCCCTTATTTGAGGTATGTGTTGTCGTCAGTTTGTCTGCCGTCTGTACAAATAAAATTTGTGACAAACATGTGCGTTTAAAGTCCCCATGTGTATATCAGAAGTTGCGATCTTGTTCGTTTGATTTGTACAGAGGGCAGACAAATTGAAGAAAGAGCATACCTCCTTTAATTATTCTTCTGCATTTAATCTCCTACTTTCATCTAACGCCTGACTTATTTATTTGTTTCATTTACTCAGAGTCAATGATAATTTAACCCTGACTTCCAAATAGCTTATTCTAAACTTCTCTTTTTTTGTCATAGGCCCTGTCCCTGTGTTGATGTGCACATTTAAACGGATTACTGTCACAAAAATTATATTTCTTCAACTTATGATTTTTGTGACAGTAATCCGTTCAACAATTTTTTCAAGTGTAATGCTTAAAGTTGTTAAATGAAAAAAAAATAAGTTGTTTATATCATTTCACGTCCAAATGAAACTTTGCAGAACATTATGATAACGATAATAATAAGGCATACTTTTACAACCTTCACCACACATTCACAATCCAGACTTTTGTTTGTTGTGCATTTGGCTGATTCCGGTGATATATGATTTGAGATTTTTATCTAAAGTTAAAGTTGGAAATCAATATTTTACAGCAATTATTCATTGTATTCGTTTCTCTGTTTTCTCTCCATTTGTCAAAGTAATTGTAAATGTAATGCTGTCACTTTCAGAAGGCAGCAGTAGGTTTTATACTTTCCCAAATTCATAAAGTGAATGTTGATATTGAGAGCATCAAATTGTAGATTAATGTAAAATCCTTTTTAGCGGTTACCACTGGCTTTTAGTACATTGTGTGCGTTTTATTGTTAATGTGCTATTAAATGAACATCATTTTGTTTTGTTTTCATGAGCGATTGTATAGTTTACTTCTGTTTTTGCCCAGTCAGAGAAATACAGAAGCATCTTGGACCATGAATCAAATGTTGTGTAATCAACCAGGGTTTTGTTTTTTTTTTTTTTACCTTTTATTGGTATGTTTCAAGGTGATATATCTGTTAAACACTAGTGAGGTGAGTATGTGGAAGTATCCATATCAACCGCAAAGAAACTGTTTACCCAGGCAAATTTGGGACATCAAAGTAATGTTATCACTAGTGATTATGACTTTTGCGCTGATGCCACTTCGAAGAAGGGCACATTATCTTTTTTTAGGTTTGATTTTATATTTTTCTTTTCTTCTTTTATTTTCATGCCCGGTTATTTTTGTGTTTTCATATAAGTTAAGCCTTTTAAGAATGAGTAAGACTACAAATATAAAACTTATAATTTGAATAGCAAAAAAAAAGTTTGCTCTATCATATCTTGTTTTTCTGGGCTATTGAAGTTTTCATGTTGTCAATTACCTTATTTTTCTGGATCTTATTGGTCTGGTTTTGTAATGGACTTGTTATCTAGATGCTTGCCTAACACCGAATAAACATTAGCGCGCTTCTCACAAATATATGTATTATATTACTTATGTATGCAATTTCGATCTTTTGTAGTTATGTATCTACTAATGTTGAGTATATTCTTGTGTTATGTATATGTGATATGTATATTCATATATTATTCTATAACATGTATTCTCTGTGACGTAGTGTGACGCGAGTTTGTTTGGCTTTTTTTTTTTCCTGTTCCTTGAGTCTCGTGCTTATCTCAGGTGACAACCAAGACTTTGCATTCTACACTCTTTACTGACATAATGAAGAATGTTGAATAAGAATAGAAGATTTTACTATGAAAATATATTTCTGGTGTTTCTTACAATTGTTGTTAAATTTGTGTGTTGTTTTCATTTACGTTGCACTCTCTACTGTACAGTTAATCATAACATCTGGGTTTTTGTTCTGGACAGGCAGGCCAAATTAAACAGGCCCTGTCGTAGTTCTCCATAATTGTTTTGGTACTTCTCCATAAGTGTGTCTTCCAGCATTTTTTTTTTGTTGTTCTTTGTATTAATATGTCTACAGTACAGTGTTGTAGAGTATTTAAACGTATTGCTTTTAGTATTTTGATTTTTTACAAGGAAATATGAAAATCAATGTCACAAAAGCAAATACAATTAAAAGAATAAGGAGTGACACACATTGTGTTGCATTCGAAATTATTCGAAGTTCACTTGGTTCAAGCAGAATCGGAATAATGTGCATTACCTTCGTGTGCTACTGATATCAACAGAAATTCAAATAAAGTCTGAACATGAAAATCTTGCAGCGTGTACAAATGTTAAAGATAAATTTCCAGACATGAAAGTGTCAAAAGTAATTGTATAGAGTGCAATAATGTCGCAGGAAGCATTTTTTTTTTTTTTTTTTGGGGGGGGGAATTATCTATAATGTAAGTGTCGATATATGCTGAAGACCTACATGTAGACGCAGCGTTCAAATGAAGAATATGATATCAAAGCCGATTCTTTAACACCGAAAGTGATGATCACATACAGGAAAATGATACCATTCCCGTGCTACACCATTAAATACATAAGAAGGATTATTCTTGATTAAAAGAATCCCATGCATGTTTTCATAAAATTTTCTCTGGTCATGCTTTGTTATGTTTTGTGTTAGTTATTTTTGGCAAATATCGCAAATATCTCAAATAAACAATTATGGAGTTCACTCATTTTGCAATTACACATATCAAATGTTCCTTTTTATTCACAAAGTTTTATCATCTTTTTTTTTCCTTTCGTTTTTTCCCTTTGTGCCTGCTTTGGATTGTTGAAATGTGCTCAGTGTGCTATAGCAGTTTCTGCTGACTTTGTTAGTGTTTTACCTCTGCCGTTTACTATGATCTTAAAATCTTACTGTGTCGATAACATAATATATGTCATTGTCATTGCCATAAACAAATAAACACACATATACACAACACAGACACACAGACACACAGACACACACAGACAGACAGACACACTCACATACACACACACACACACACATTCATACCGGTATATATGCTGTATGCATAATATGACGTTGGTTGGAATTTTCATTAAAAAAACAAGCAAACGGTAAAGCAATGTATAAATCAATGAGCGTCAAACAACGTCATACATTCTTAAAGGCATAATTTACCATAGATTTACCATTACCATTTGCACTTTTAGTGCTTCAAAATAGTTCTATAATGTGAGTTAGGGATAGACACAACCAAAGCAAAGATTTGATCCATTGTAATCGATGTTAAGTATTGTTAAATATACAAAATGTGAACAGTAGTTATAATAAAGATGTTTCCAGACTAAACCGTCTACAGTTATGGTTTAATGAGAAAAATAATGATATCTCCTTATATTTTAGCCTTTATTGCAAAACTTTTATACGTATAATGTTTTGTGATACAAAACTGAACTATACATACGCATCAGAAATGATATCTTGAACATTTTTTTTTTTAAATCACTCCTCCCAAAGGTAAACAGGACTGTTAACGGTCCATCAGACTAAAATCCTTCCTTTCACAAAGCATGAAATAACAAAATTCAAACGAAACAAACAATATAAAAATATATGGAAGACGAAACAATGTCCTCCTTGACAAATCCCTGCTTTGGATTAAAAACAAAAATACCTGTCACCTTTCCCTTATAAAAGCCTATAGAAATATTTACATTCATCATTTTATTTTTTCCACTCATTTCTCATTAGCATGACACTCAGACAGATACGGTCATGGATTCGATGGAATAGAGTAAACAATTTGCTCTTTCTCAAAGATATGGGGAAATTCTTATCAACAGGTAGCATTAAAGTACTTGAACATTATATTGGTTTGAACATTGTACTACCGTTTGTTGGCACATGTTTTGTTTCATGAAAATTTCAACCAACATCTAGACGTCAGACTCTAACTGACTAAGTCTTTGATGTGGAAATGGATTAAGTACATAGCCGGAGAGCACAAACACAACAGAGGCCCAACAGACTGTGTGCCCCGTTATTGAGATAAGCGTTTGACTTGTTCCGATTACAGCTACGAAGTTCAATAATGATATGGTAGACCAAGGGGAGGACGATCCAGGGAGGGGACTGGGGCAGACGACCGTACAAGGCTGCGACTGAACTCGCGAACTGCTTCTTGGGAAGGGGAAAATCCTTCGTTTAACACCTGCGATAGAGTGCTGAGGAAACCAATGGAGATAATATAGTATGTTGTCATTATATTCCAAAATGCATCGTTAGGATCGACCATTGGATACTGCATTATAAGAATTTCGTCACATCTAAGAAAATGAATATGTCTACCCCGTTAGTGCTGAGAGCTACTCTTTTCCTTTTCGTTTCGACTGTGTTTGTCATCAAAGTTGTTCATGCAGGTACAGAATGCATACAATTGTATTATTTCGTGTCTATTTGGTCACATGACATCTAAATTCAGATGAAATTTGATTGACTGTGAATGTCGAATGACTTTGTAGCTATGCAGTCCCAATGGGGGAGGGTATTGCGAAATGTTCTTATAATTATAGTAACAAGTATGTCAATTTTCCAATAATCTGGAGATTAGGAAATCTAGTATGCTTTTATACTAAATATTCTTATTTCGAATGAAGGGGTTTAAATCATCAATATACTGTATATAAACATGCCATTACCAATAAACTGGACTTCATGAAACCAGATATTCCCGATATTCTTGCGTTTCATTTGATATTCTCGTTCTCAATAAACCGTGATAGTTTAATGTTGTCATCGTTAGTCATATTCTATCGTTATGCCTATTACTGACAATTATATCATTATCGTGTTAGCAGTTGCTTCACCCCCCTTAGAAAATGTCAAAATCCCCTTTTCCTTTCAATTAATTTTGTCAGTACGGGAGAGAACCACGTCTCGTTATCCTATTGTGTAACACATCGCATTATCTTGATATCTGTCACCACTCCATTCACTGCTGCTTGTTTATAGTTATTTTTTATGTTTATTGTTTATATGGTGAGTGATCATTTCACTGCCATAGACATGATAGATTCAGGGCTTAGCTTTACCACGATTTAGCCATTCGTGCACATTATCCCTGGCCAACCTTGAAACTTATTTTTCTAACTTTTTTGATTGAAAGTATTCTACATACTCCAGCAAAATTTGTGCGCCAGATCGTTGAATTTCAATTCTGCAAAATAATTATGAATACTCCCTCGTGTGAGAGAGGAAGGGGGTGGACCCAGTGCCGGTCCCAGATATGCATTGTAATACGCTTCTAATGATAAATATTCCCGGCACCATCTTCTGATAGAATTCGCTGACTTAGGCCTTATATCGTTTTGTTCCACAATATTCCAGATATCTATGAAACGGTTACACCTAGAACCTCTCTTAACCCTTTGAGTGCCGATTGGTACAGAAACTCCATATTGTTATACACACTGTTCAAAGTCCCTAGCACAGAAGGGTTAAACTGCTCCTTTAACATGCAATGTATAACAAATTTAAAACAGTCATAAGACAATATCATGACCAACCATTCGACAAGCTTGAACAAGTCGCCATGGTATGGTCCATTACAATGTAGCAAATCCAAAGCCTAGAAATTTACAGTACTGTCTGTTCCCCTACAAATTCAAACAAATAAAATTACTAGGAGATTCTCCCGAGCGACGTGCATTTACTATAATATGCACACATAAGATAAGGCATGCCAAGGTAAATTCCAAACATAAACGCTTTATGCTGTGCAATCTTCTTGACTGAAGCACATTTTCTGACTTCAAAATTGTTATACAGAAATAGTAATGATCAGGATAAAAATTGTTATCTTAAGTAATTTTTGTTCCTTTGTTAAAGGTGTTTAGCGTTTGTCACGTCTGTAAAGGTCTGCTACTTTTTAATGGGTATATAGCTTGATGATGTGATTTTTTTTTCGTTAAATTCAAAGATATGGCAATTCTTCCTCTTGAATATTACTGTCTTATTATTTTTTTTTTAGTTCAATTGAGGTAGAAATGGCTTATCTATCAGAAACAAAATGAAGTAATATCGAGGGCCTAATCTTTGTTATCGATATATGAAAAAAAAGCAAAACATGTCCCCGTTTCCTTAGTTTGCCAACCCCCGGTCTTCAACAACCCATTTGGAGTCATTGTAACCCCAGATCAAGAGAACTACACAGAGTGGACGAGGATTGACTTGACTTGTATCAATGGCACCACACCATCAGGTGCTGATTACGGGTTCTGCTACCCAAATGCTGTATGGTATCCCGCCTATGTTTCGTCTTTTATATGTCTAGGTGAGTTTGAATAATCTACACATTTCCATGGTGTCGTAGGCAAAGTAGAAATGCTTCTATCTGATGGTTCAGAAAGTCTCTATGGGCCTTCCGTTTCATAGTTTTTTTGTTTTTTTTTTGTTTTTTTTTTCGTTTTTTTTTTTGTTTTTTTTTGTTTTTTTTTTGTTTTTTTTTTTTTTTTTTAGGGCGGTGAGATGGCTCAGTCGGTAGCGCGTCTGCCTCACAATCACGCGGCCCGGGTCCTAACCCGAGTCTGGACTGAGCAATGTTGTGTGTAAGCATTCCGTCCCCTCTAGCAAGAGGCAAAACACTCTGTCCCTCGGATAGGACATAAAATGGAGGTCCCGTGTATGAGAGAGTAACAACTCATGCACGTAAAAGATCCCGCTTCATTCTTTCATCGCAAAGAACAGGGTGCTTAACCCTGTGAAGTGGTCCCACCTCACATCCAACTGGACCCCATGGAAGACCAGCTTAACGTAGCTGAATATGGGCTATCCAGCCATCTTCTCAGATGGAAAATGAACAAACAAACAAACATAGTGAGTAGATGTTGCTTTTAGGCCTAAAAGTTTGACCACAGTAATAATGACCACAATCATTGTGGACGTACTCATAATAAATCGTGTATATAGTTGCAAAAAAAAAAAATGTTACAAGACTGATGTAGCACTTTCATGTGTGCCAAAATTGAAAGAAGTAAACACAGTGAATGATTTTTTTTTTTTTTTTTTGGGGGGGGGGGTGTTAGTTTTACAATTCATCACATAGAAGTTTTGTTATAATAGGGAATTGAAATGAGATTCATAAATCATCGGTTTTTTATGTATATAGGCATCGTACGTTCTTTCTTTTCATTTCTAGATTAGCAAACTCTGATGTCGGATTAACGAATTTTCGGAATAACGCCACAAATTCAATTATTAACATACCCTATTTCATACTCGGATTAACGAACATTTACGTAAAGGGAATTTGTGTGTTCGCGAATAACGAACCTTCGGAATGAATTCGTTTTCGTATTAATGAACTTTCAGAATAACGAACATCGATCGATTCTTGTGGGTTTGTTGTTTTTCTCACTATTGTCATTTCATCTGTAAACAGCTAGCAATGACATATTGAGTAGGCCTTTGTACAACTGCGAGCAATCTATCATTCAATTAAAGTCGACGGAAATATGTAATTTATCATGAGATATGCATAATATAACTATGAATAAATCTATACCGTGATCATGAATAATATTGCTTCCATGTGTTGGTATTACACGAACGTTTTTATCCTGAATGGATCTCTCATCAGTCAAAAAAAAAAAAGAAAAAAAGTTGTGCGTATACCGACATCACAAAGGGATGGTGAATTGTAATGTGCTGACTGTAATATGTTTCTTTTAAAGCGCAATGTTTGCCATCCAATATCGATGATGACATCGAAGCAACAAATTCGTCCGATGACGGATACAGCTACGGAAATCAACCTATTAACCATGGTACTACAGTTTATCTCTCCTGCCGTGTTCCTGGTAATTTCATCGGAAAAAACGTCGCAGTTTGCTCAAACGGAACAATCGGAGACCCAACATCACAATACTGCGCAGGTATTTGTATGCCAAGAGATACACACGTTCTTTGAATTCTGATCACACGAATACACCTTCAAATGTCATACATAATCAAATCAATATCTAATCGCTGAAGAAAATTAACCGCAAGTCCTAATTTATCTCTCCATGTTAGTCTTCCTAGAGAATTTTTGACATGGACTTGCAATACATACTGAACTAATATTTTTGATATCGCTAATGGTAGCTGTTTTAGAAACATAATCATGGTTAATCATGATACTACACAGTCACAATCGAACCTTTTCAAAACATTAAGACTTTTTTCCCGTTGAATTCAATACGAACAAGAAAACTGGGTTCGCTCCTGTGATTTGACTCTTTGTAGGGATTTCTGTGTAAGAATAGACAGGATGAGTCATGTTTGTTGTTAGGAGTGTGTTAAATGCAATAAAGGTGTTGACTAGCATCAGACACAATGAAAGTCGCAAACCCATGGAACAAAGGAAGAGGTAGGCCTACTTGTGCATTTAGTAAGAGGAGGAGAAGCTTCATCATCTCTGGCCTGCAGTCGGGTAGGAATCAACTTACTGTTAAGCGTCTTTTGCTGCGGTGAGCAGTAAATGGACACGAAAAACAAATCAAGACACTTACCTTAAGCTACACTGAGCTCTGGTCCTTGCATCTTATAGCCTATTGCCAGGAACCGGAAGAGGAAGGATTGGTCCTCCAGCCTGACCCGGAAGTCAACGTGACTGGAGTACTGTACTACGAGGACGGAGACACAATCACCTTTTCGTGCGACACTGGATATAAGGCAATCGACTGTTCTGCTCAGAGCTGTACCAGTGAATGCATGGATGGAAATTGGAGCACAACGATTCCTACTTGCAATGGTGAGATTTATACGAAGTGCAACTTATTTCTGCTTTACAGTCATTGTATGCCATATGCGATATTCCTTACAACATTGCTTCTCAACCAGTGGGCCACAAAGCTCTCCCAGATGAAAGGCGATGTCAAAAAAAAAAATAACATTCATTCAATCTATACATATACATAGACCTCAAAAAGCTTTGTAGGAGCCAAAGTGGGTCTCGAATGAAAAAAAGAAGAAGAAGAAGAAGAAGAAGTTGAGAAATGCACCCCTACTGTAGTAAAAAGATAGCAAAAACATACAAGGACTGATATTGCACTCCGTCGTAAATCTCAGTCTACACTAGTCATGCTAGTCAGATGCCGTTTCTTTATGTCAACACTGTAAACAGTGATTCCGCACAGGATTGGGAGATAAGGAATGCATACTGATAATCATATATCAGCTCTACGAACGATATGTGACTACCACAGGTTCATAGATTCGAGTTGATAACAAGCTACAGTATTTTCAGTGTTATGAAATTGTTAGGGATATGTTTCTATAATTATTCTATATTATCCACTTATCACTCTCGGCGTCAATTAAAAATTTCAAAAACATTTAAAAAAATCATATATATATATATATATATATATATATATTGTTTACCTCGTCAATAAGACGATTTTAGCACGTATAAGGCGTATTCGTTAGTTTGAATGGAAATGCTTAATATGTAAAATATTCTCATTACTGTTATGTTTCTGCATCGTTTGCTCAAAATTACAGAAATCCCCACATCGTCCCAAATGCCGTATACTTCTTCCAGCCAAAGTTTATCTTCTACTTATAGCGACTACCTTACATCTGGTGTAGTGACGTCATCAGCGATAAGCACTTCTCTGGGATTTTCGACCCTAGCAAGTATGAGTTATGAATGTCACATCTGTGATATCTTTGACAACCACTCTGTCATTCTTTTTTAGTTTTTGTACAAGTACACACGTATAATAATATTCATCTCAACCAGTTGGGCAACAAACAAAGAAATTGAAACATAGTAATATATTGTTGAAGATGTATTAATTTGGACGCTTATCTATATTGTAAAAGGGAAAAAAAAAGTTGAAAAAGTGACAATGTGCAGGATGCAATTTGCATGCTGTCAGTAAATGAATGAGAAAACATCAAAAATGATGAGATGAAAAAAAAAATGAAAAGGATTGATTTAAAGTAGGAAAAGACAATGAAAACAAATAGAAAACTGAGGACAAGTACAGAAAAATTAAGTTACTTTACAGTCACAGTAGGTATCTTAGCATTTCTTGGATAACAATAATGGTAGTGCAGTCAGGCAGAGCCACGTAGAAGAGAGCTATATATATATATATATATATATATATATATATATATATATATACTTATATAATGTGTGTGTTAATGTTGATAAAATAATTGTACAGAAACTACCGTCGAGGCAGCCACTTCTCAACACTTCACAAGGACCAGTGGCCGCATTTCAACAGAACCATTTGGTGAGTCAATGGTGGCACCATTTTTATTTGTTTACATAATGGAATATATTTACACATATAATCATCATCATCATACAGATATTTATACAGATCATCATATGCACACACATATTGTGTTATGTATTTTTTTTCTTTGATTGAAATTAATAAATGTGATTGCTTTACGCGCAATACTATATTTTGTTTCATTCTTTGTTGGATGGAAAACAAAATTGACTTGAATTGAATTGAATTTATGCATTTAACACACAATCAAAAACTCACTCAAACATACACAAACACGCACACACACACACACACACACACACACACGTTATGTATAATATGCATATATTTGTAAATGTTATAATGGTTATACATTATTTGTGACCGTGCATCACAAAACCAACAAAAAGTTACACCAATTGATTGTACACGAGCACTCAAAAAAGGTGAAATAGGTAAACCAAGTCAATCTCAAGTTTTGGTATTTTATGAAAGAGCAATCCTTCATCTACATTATGCTATAGTTTGGGATCATAACATGAATGGGAAAGTGTGTTTTCACCAGCTTTTTCTGCAACCCTTTTTAGGAGGAGAGTAGAATGATGAGGTATGTCTCAGAGGCCCCTTTTCATTTCTTGAAATCCTTTGCACCCTCCTTACTTTCAAGTCTAATAAGTTTTGAAAAGATAACACTTCTGCTTTGAAAATTAATATTAATCATGGACAGAATGTGTAAATATAACATGCTCAATTTCAGCTTCATCCGACAATTCCTTCATTGTTTGTGGGTCGGATGGTTTACATCCTGTGTTTCGTCCCTTTCATCGCACAGCCAGCAAGGCGCGTTTGAATAGACCCTTTAAGAGCCTCTTTTCTCAGTTCACACTTTTCCAGAGTGTGTGCTTTCTTTCCAGTATTTAAATAGGTTAGGGAATTCCATTTGAATGGAGCTATATATCGTTTTAAAGCTTAGAGTTTTCTCTTTCAAAATCTGACTTAAATTAAGAATCAATGTCTGGCGACTTTTGTTGGTTTTGTGGTGCAGGGTCACTATATTTCCATGCATATCTATAATGGCGCAAATCACAAATTCTCTGCCTAACATGTGATGTGATTTGTGATCGTATTACAACGTCTACATTAGACTTGTCAAAGGAGCTGTAACGCGCCTAAAAAGCCAATATAACCCAAACACGACTAGTCAATTCGATCGAACACTACCATTCTCTCCGAACAATTGCCTTTTTTTGCGAGTTTGATGACACTTATGGATGTATTAATCCTCTCAGCAATTTTAGTTGATAAATCAGTTAATTTCACGTTTATGGATTTTTTTTTTAAATATAGATACCACCTTTAAGGCAGCAACTACTCAACATGTCACAAGAAGCACAGCCCCCAGTCTAACAGAACCACAAAGTATTAGTAAGTTAATGCTGACACAACTATTGTGTTTGTCATTGAGAATGTTGGATGGTTAATGACAATATGATACCGTAACCTTAAATTCCATTTTATGACCGAGTTGTTGATTTTAACCAAAATAACATAAAGGAAACTCAACGGAAAATTTTTACATAGAATACGAAAGATATTTATTAAAGTTTAATGTTTCAGTATTTTAAATTAGATGAGATGACAATATTATGACAACAAACCTCTTCAGTTGATCCGTTCGTAATCTTTGCTAGGTTTCAATGTTTATGTGAAGAATTTGATAAAACAGCAATGTCATCCGCCACAATATCGAATAAGTGTCGAATTAGTGACAAAAATGGCGGAGATTAGCTCTAAGTGAAGGGGGATGGAGTTGTAAAATCATTTTGGTAAAACTAATGAGTGTACCACATTAAAGAGTATTATCGCACATGGAGCTAACTACATTCTTGTTAAGTTGAAATATTTGAGATTAAAGCTGCTAAAAACGAAGAATACAATAAGAAAACAGGATTTTTTTTAATCATAATTTCTAGAATATTCCTTGTTATTTTTTATTGAGGTATTACTAGAAAGGTTTAATTTCTACTCGATCTGACGATGTTTGAAAATGTCACTTTGCTCATTTTGCCATAAAACTCTTTGTTTCCGTCTTAATTTCTCTAAGCGATTTTATTTGATAAATCATTTCGTGGAATGTATACGGAATAATTATTCTTTATCACCGTCGAAGCAAGCAGCAACTACCTACTCAACACTTCGCGAAGACCACAGTCGCCAGTTCAGCAGAACCACAGGCTACTGCTGAGACAAAGCTGACACTTTCTTGTTTGTTTACATGACAGAATATTTTTACACACACATCATTAATCATGCAGTCTTACACACACACACACACACACACACACACACACACACACACACACACACACACACATATATATATATATATATATATATATATATATATATATATATATAATATATAATATATATAATATCCGTGTGTGTATGTTTATGAATGTTCATGGAGGTTTATGTTGATAAAATAATTTTACATTGTAGAAACTACTGTCGAGGCAACAACAACTAGTACTCCACAAATCACGAAGACCACTGTCCCCGGCCTTACAGAACCACAAGATTTTGGTGAGTCGATGCTGACAAAAATATTGTAATTTCATCAAACCGTACGGATAGTACGTAATGTGAATGATTTCAAATGTCTCCTTTTGCTGGCTAAAAAAAAAAAAAAAAAAAAAAAAAAATGAGTTAATGATATCGCACCAAAAATGATCTACACAAATCTTTATTAACTTCCCTTTGCTATGAAATTCATTCAAACAAGCTGCTAATACATAAATTATAAAGTGTTACATAATATTTATTATATTTGTGTACTTAACCATTTTGGAAAGTTTTGATATGATTCCATCATCACCTCGTCTTGTATGAACCGGATTGCGGTAACATCTGTTTGTAAAAGCATGTGGACATTTTATGCTTCATTAAAAGCTTTATCGTTAACGTCCCATTTTCATGAAACATTATATCTTTCCATGTGTGTTTAATATCAGTCTATAACCGTACTATAACATGTATCGTCATCTCTTACTTTGAGGGGTGCATGCTGACAGGAAAATAAACCTGAAACTTTTGTTGGTTCATGACGGTGACGATAACCGATGCAGACGGTTGCAGGCAGATGTACAATAACAAGACATTACTGAATAAAACACAAGTGGCAACATATTTGTTAATTTGTTTGTTTGTTTGTTTGTTTGTTTGTTTGTTTTTTGGGGTGGGGGTTTATTTCTGCAGAAACCCCGCCGTTATTTCATACAACGATCCCTTTGAAGATGACAACTACGAATAAAGATGGTATGTATATTTAAAGTCTAAACTCAAGTGTTGCACATTTTGTTTGGTTTACTTCATCCATCTGCCAGCCTAAAGCTTTGGTTCAAGCAGTCCACATCAACATAGACACTAATACAAGAAACAAGCTGACGAAGAACAAACGAACAAGATGTTACAAGGAAGCTCTTGTTCGTACACCAAAACTTCGCAACTGGAAATGGGGGAGAATGACGTACTTATGCAGCACATCTATTCTGATGTGTGGTTCAACTTAATCAGTTGCTTCCGAGATTACTCGATTTCTATTGCTTCAAAGCAGGGGGCACCTGGTCCCCTTATGTATAGGCAACGGGTTAAATTCGTGATCTTATACGATTTTACGTCAGGTACATAACCTATGAGAGGAAGTGGATGGGGAAGAAACTGACCAAAACTAGTAGGACTGATTATGTTATAATGGTTTTATTATACTCACGGACAAATCTGAAGACGCATTGAATGCCATTTATGCGATTAAAATTCCAGTATGGAGATAACTTTCACTAACAACCGTAAATGTTTGATCCCGTGCAATACATTTATGTATAAAAATGACATAATTCTATCTCGTAGATTTCTTCCCTCTTTGGTGTCCAAGGCCCTCCAGCTCTCTACAAACATAACTATCGATATATCACAAATTAGAATCATTGTTTTTAAAGTTAAACCAGTGTGCGGTCATTGAGTTGATTTTGTCCCGATTCTATCTTTGCACTCCATTCGATTGACTGTTCTGTTGATAGGTGCGGCTGCCTGTATAGCGTTGGGTGGCGGGTTCAAATCCCAGACTACACGTATTATTTTGTGGTCGAGATACAGTCATTTAAACATGCGTTCTCAATTCATCATGAATGGTAACGGTATAAAGTCCTCTGTGGTTAAGTTAATGATCACTTCCTTTTTCGTATTGCAAATTGAGTCCACATACTAGGGCATTCATAGCGGCGGGGTTGATGCTTTCGTTTGTATAAGGGCATTTATACAGCCCTACACACAATCACGATGCGATAATGTCAGGTAACTCAGGTATAGTAGGGTCACACTGCACGTTAATGGTATAACATTTGTCATTGTTGTTGTTATTTGTCTGGGTTTTTTTTTTCCAGGACAACCTCAATTTGAAATCATCTTCGGTGTCACTGGGACTTTACTTATCTTAGTCCTCATTGCTATTACTATTTTTGCGTGCAAGAAGCGGAGAGAAGATCCCATGCAAGCTATGCGAGAAGTGACCAATGACTACCATAGTGTTGGATATCCAGGGACTGAAATGACGTCAGCGGAATACATGTACAATCCTTCATGGGACACACCAGAGGTATCATAAGATTATGCACAAACATCCACACACACACACACACAATACATATGTTTTATACATATATATTATATGTCAATAACAGCAATAGGTTTCTGCTCGGAGTCCAAGGAAGTATTATGTATATATGAAGAGTTTGTTCGCAAAAACCGATAAGTCCATTTTTTTTTAAGATTTTGAAGTACGGTATCTGTCATAAAGTACAAAATAATACCTTTTAAGTGATATATTGGTCACTACATATAAAGGTACATTTTTGAAGTTATGGTCAAAAGAAGCAAAAATTTTCTTATTATTCTCTTTATTTTTCTTGACCTTTAATCGCAAATATCTCCTATTGGCAAATAAGGACTTATCGGTTTTTGCGAACAAACTCTTCATATATATATATATATATATATATGTATATATATATATATATATATATATATACCACAAATAAACAAAAAAAAATGGTGATCTTTTCTGGCCAACAAATTATAGAAATTATGTTTATTTGACTCAAATTTTTGTCTCCCGACGCTTTCTTCAGGCATCTTGACGATATTAACCAAGACGCCGAATATGTGGGGAACATGAATTAATTGGCTAAAAATACATTGCCAGTTTGTTTATATTATGTCATGAAGAATTTGAATGCAATAAAAATCATAACACTTTCAAAGTGTTTTTTTTTTTTTTATTTCTCACTAAGGTAGCCACTAACAAGTCTATAGACGAAACGTTCTGTGATATTGATAATAATAAAAACGTTGATAAAGTTATTAATTAATGATTCCTCGTCCGCTTGACTGCAGATGATCTTCACGTTGTTTTTGAAGTAGTTGTTATCAATGAGGTGTTATGGGTACATCATCATTTGAAAACTTTTGAAAAATGTCTAAGCTATCAAAAAGTTCGATGTTTGTTGCAAGCCATGTGAAGGACCTCAGTCTAGATGTAGGGCATACCACTGCAGCTGCTCACTCCCTCCACAAGTAATGAAGACACTGATGCAAGCTAGTAGGGTGATCGAGCATACGCATAATTGCGTACCCAGTGATCCTTATAGAATTTTCTATGACTTCTTGAATTGATGTTCTGAGAAACGATTAAATAAACAAACAGGAATAAAAGGGAAATGGATTGGCTGAGCAACAACAAAACCGAAAAAAAAGTTAGATTATAAAATCTAATGCTTTTATTACACATGCGGCTGTAGAGTACCATACTCATCCTCGGGAGAAAATTGTTTCATAACAGTACTATAGGTACTATAGTACCATGTTAGCGTTTGATTATTTGTCTTCTACATCTTCTATACCTTGAAGTTAGCAGTCAAGAGAATTATCCTTGACTTTCCTTTTCTTTGTTTCTGTGTTATTTTGTTTGTTTGTTTGTTCGTACTGCTGACTGTCTGTTTTGTGTTTCTCTTTATCCCGACACTTGGCACTTGCATCAGAATGGCCAGACAGCAAGAGGGACGGAAGCACACCATGAAGGGATATCGAGGCTAGAGACAGGATTGCCCGTGAATTATCCAACAAATAGCGATCATGAATACAGCCAAGTCATCACAAGACCAGATGTTAACGAGAGATTAAACAGTGTCTCTGCAGTTCCCGGCAGAGAAGTCAGCGCACACATTTACGAAACCATACCAGCAGATCTGCCTTAACTAGCAGTCGTATGTGTTTGCTATAATATATTTCAAATACAAGTGACTAATTATATGTCGTCATAAATACGTCGCAAAACTGACGTAAACTTTACGTCATTAATATGTCGATCATATGACGTAATAAACAGGTCGTAAATTTTACGTTAGGAATACGTCGTAGATATGACGTGAATAATACGTCGCAAAACTGAGTGAAATTTGAAGTCTTTAATACGCCGCTATCATGACGTCATAAATACGTCGCAAAACTAACATGAATTTCACGTTATTATTATTTCTTTCTTCTTTCATATGATAGAATTTATTGAAGATTTCTCGAAGCAACATAATTATACAGAGGATGGATGAAATACATAATTATTACTTCAACACAATATAAAGTCATTTCTTTGGTACAGACAATCTAAACAAATATCTGTGTTTTTTCATTTTTTTCAAATATTTAAGCAAATCTTTACTAGTAAAAATACGATGAATGGACATACTATAATTATAATGTTTTCTACCATCAATACACAATACACATATTAATTATGAATGCTATATTATTATCCGATGGATATCATGCCAAAGACTATTCATAATATCTTTATATCTATCATGCGTGCAAGGGTACACAATAATGCAGACAAATGGCTGCACCCAACCAAAAGTGGTTTGCCAGGGAGCTACGAAGGCTGCAACTGATTATGACCAGCCCGACTCCGTAGTGCACACACACACACACACACATACACAAAAAAATATGTTTTCATTCACATAATTATTCAATGAGTGAAATCTTGCTTTAGTGTAAGAATGAATGACAAAAGTATTAAGTTTTGTCCACTTCCCTCGAAATGACCAACCATGGACCCGAGCCGCCTTCACATACATACACTCAATTTAAATTCGAAAATAAGACAAAATAGCTCTTGGCAGTCCCAAAGCCCGCCCAGGCCCACCCGACATAGCAACGACGAGTGCAAGCACGGTGGATAAGTACCGCATGGCCATTGCAATGTACAGGCTGATAAAAGGAAATTCGTCAATAGGCCCCATGGGAAGAAACATCCATAAATTAGCGAACCACATGTACCTGCCGTCTCCACGCCCAGGCAGGCCTCCAGCAAGCCATCGGGTCGCCAAGGATATACCCTGCCCGAAAAGCATGTATAAATTTACTTAAACCATAAAAGAAAAAAAAAACTACAGTTGCACAGACCCAATTAATAACTTCATGCATGCCATTCCAACAAAGGTTGTCCGCGGTAACCCCAAACCCCCTCCTATATCCGCCCGATGTAGCAATAAATAATGCATGCAAGGCGGAATCCAAGCTTTAAATTTTCATTTTACAGAGTTACTGACGGGAAAAACATCCATATAATTATTTGACTACAGCAATAAAGGGTCAATTATCTATAGACTGAATAATTTAATGTTTCTGCCCGACACAACATCCAATGCACGCGAAGTGGATGGACTCCATGCACTAAAATGCCATTGTAATTTATTCACCCTTTCTTCACACTTTCTTCACACAGAAATAATATATATCTATAACTACATATTATTTATGGTCATCATATGACGTGCGACCAGTGTGACCAGCTGCGACCAAATCAAGACTTTTTTTTTTAAACTTCAAATGCCAACCAATTGTTTCTTTGCACTTGTGTCCCAAACTACCCCCCCCCCCCCCCCCCCCCAATAAAAAAAGGTGTTCTTTGTGGTATATACGGTGTATTACATAAGTCTGATCATTCAAATAATAGAATCATACAATTGCACGAATATGAGAAATAATTTAGCTGCCTGACACTTCTTAGACTCCACAGAAGTCTATAGAATGTAAATCATTATGGCTTTGTTTCCTATTATAGCAAGCAAGATGTTGCCTTGTTTTGCTGGATTTAAGAATATTATGTGTTATCATCATATTCATAATATACCAACATCTTTCTAAGAATATTTCATTATATAATATAAACGATACGTATGTATCAGAGAAAGATGTAAACACTGGTAAAGGTAAAATGGTAATGTCGGCATTAGTAGGCCCATAGGTGATGATATAACTGTCTGATTTTGCGTGTTTTGATTTTAAATGTTTGAGGCCACTAAAAGCCAAAGGTAATATCTTAGAGTTCCGATGGTGGGAGATATTATGGAGCTGTTGGTATTTCTTTTTCATGCAAATAATGAGGCATCCGATTGACATTCTATAATAGTCATTCGACTATAAACGCAGAACGTTCTCCCAAATCTCCCGAAATCTCTGTAAAATCCTTCCCGAAAGAATAGAATAATTAAGATAGAGTACCTTCGTAAGGGTATATCATCAGATCATTGTTGCTGTCAATGGAGATTGAGTAATAACAATGCAAGGGAAAATATCACTTGTGAGCTATAGATCCAACCTGACTAGGCCGTACAGTGAAAGAAATAATTTTGAGTGCTAGCATGACTAATTATATGCAATTAGGCGTGGTATTCCTTTGATTTTTTTTTGTTCTATCTCTTCATCATTTTAATGACTGTTCCATGCAACGACGCCTCTTGCAAAATGTTGAAACTGTTGAAACCATTGGAAATAGACTATGAATTTTGTTCGCAATGATGGCAGTATGTACACATAGTCAAACATAGCGAGATGACTTTAATAAATTAATATTTAACTTCGAGCAGTGGTTCTGTTTGTTGATAAGACGACGATTTACTTCCGTGTTTCCCCTTATATACCGTGTGGTGTTTTATTCTTTGGTACAATGTATGTCATCTTGTTGTTATCAGCGTCAGCCGTTTTTTAACACAGACGTTCAACAAAAGTAGATAATACTGTGTCAAAGCTTCTGCCAGTGTTAATAGTGTATATAATCATTGACTATCTATTTCTTTCTTATGTTTCTAGTGCCACTTACGCACTTGCGGAGTAAAAAAAAAAAAAAAAAAAATGTCGGGGGGGGGGGGGGAGGCACAGTGGTGATACCTTACGTATTCCTTGATTGTGATTGGTCAAAAAAAAAAAAAAAGTGTTGGGGGAGGCCCCGAGCCCCCCCCCCCTTCCCCCACCCCCCTTCCCCCCCCCCCCCCCCCAATTCCGCCGGCCATGTTATGATTTATTAGTTTGTTTATTTATTTATTTTTTTGCCTTGCGTTGTTCGGGAAAATAATTATATATCACCTTTTGAATAGTTTCTCATTACATGCACTTCTGTGACAAACTTAAATAGAAAAGAGTCGTTAAAAAAGGAATGTTTGAACATCGCTCATATTGGCTTCAGGCATTTGCAATGACGAAAACAAGAAAGAAGACGAAAATCATCACATTTTCGTCTATAGATACCGATACAGACAAAGATTTTATACTTTTATACAGACGCCCTCATTGGCGAAGGGAAGAATAACACCACAGCGTCTCTTGGCATCACTGAGCTTTCAGTGCTTGGCATGGAGAGAAAGAAAAAGAGCTAGATGTGAGAGAATGGGTGAGTGAGAGAGGGAGAGATCGAGAGAAGGAGGAGGAAAGAGAAAAATGATGATCATGATGATGAAAAAATCTCCGGATATGATGCATCCTCAAAAGGAACGATTTCAAAATCTGAGGTCATGTAGTACAAGCGAGAATAATGATTTATATTACTGCGTATACGTGTATGCTGTGTTTGTTTGCTTGCTTGTTTGTGTCATTAATACAGCAGTGTCTAGTCTATAACCGTATGACC
Organism: Diadema setosum; assembly: GCF_964275005.1. NCBI lineage: Eukaryota > Metazoa > Echinodermata > Echinoidea > Diadematoida > Diadematidae > Diadema > Diadema setosum. The sequence continues at coordinate 9,077,688 of NC_092699.1, forward strand.
CCTCTACGTCTGGCAATATTTATTATTTTTATTTGCTTATTGTTTTGTGCATATATATATATATAATATATATATATATATATATATATATATATATATATATATATATATATATATTAGTATATATACATATAATACATAATTTTTTTTCATTTCACTCCAGCAAGATTTCTCCCTTTCCTTATCCCTACATACTTCACCATTCCTCATTGCCTCGACTGAATCTCTCGCCATTGAAAACAACAATAACAACAGCAACAACAATAATAATAATACTACTAATGATAATAACAATAATAATAATACTTATAATAATAATAATAATAATAATAATTAATAATAACAATAATAATACATGTAATAATAACAGGAAGAAGAAGAAGAAGAAGAAGAAGAAGAACTGCGCATGTTATTGCAATCTGTAGGGCCTATTGTGCACTGATATATTGTTGTTATTGTTGTTGTTGTTTGCTTGTTTGATTGATTGTTTGTTTGTTAGTTTTAATTGGCGACTTCATTCATAGATTGAATATTTGCGCCTAAACTATTTATCGTTTTGAATACCATACATTGATTTACAAAAAAAATAAATAAATAAATAAATAAAAAAAGTATGCCTATATTTTGTTTAATAAACTAAAACGTAATATCAAATTGTGAATATTCTCATGAAAAGGGGTAAAGAAAAAGAGAACTACATGAGCCTGTCTCAGATTACACACCAATTCTCAATGTGTTGCATCTCACTGGCTGGTCAACCGATCCGAGCTACAGTTTGTCGAGACGGCTTCCCAGTTTATGAACCAAGACAGGGGCGGATCTAGATATTGTTGAGGGGTGGGGTGGGGGGGGGGGCTGTGACCAGTGTGGCCAGCGTGCTATATCATTGCTATAAGGAAAAATACAAAAAGCAATATTTTCGACAAATCGATTGACAAGCAATACGCTGCCAAACTGATACCTACAAATTGTCAATTCTCTTTATGTATAGGCCATTTCACTTGGCAGCCGGGGGGGGGGGGGGGGCAACCCCCCCCCCCCCCCAGACCTGCCAAAGCTTCTTCACTGCTAGACCACTCTGATGCTCAGGAGAGGGGGTGAAATATAATGGCACATCCTCGAATCGTTTCACCTTGAATTTTCATCTTTTGTTTTGCCACCTGAGCTTTTTTTAAAGTGGAATATTTTGTTGCTGTAGTGTCCATTACCATAACATGGGGATAAGTGTGAAAGGAAACTACTCAGGCATAAATCTCTCGCTTCTGAAAACAAACCCAACAGCATACTGCATATTTTTTTTTTTTTTTTTTTTTTTTTTAGTTAAATATTTCGTTTACTAGTGTATCATTGATATTATAATCAATCTCGGTCATAGACCTTGTTATCAAATAATAAATCAAGAGCAGTGAGAGGATCATAGTGATGCACTGTTTCTGGGACTTCACAAGTAGAACACTATAGGCCCGTGTGATCTTTCTTAATCTAATAAAAAGATTTCCCTATCGTAATTGGAGTCATATCCTTTCTTCTATTGAAAATACAAGTGGGTATATCATATTGTAAAACATTTTTTTAACACGTGAGGGCGATTTTTCCCCAAGGCTTTCCCCGTTTTTATTTAGAATTTTTATCAAACAACTGTATAATTATTTCTGCTCTATCCATAACAACTGTTACAATGTCAATACCTATACATTTGATTTACAGTATTCAGACCGTCTTAGCTGCTCCATAAAAACATGCTACCTTTGTGACATCACAGGATCACTGTAAACCACTGGAACAAACTACATGTAAAAGATCACAGTGGTGCCGACACGTCACAGTCCAGCGCGTCCACGTCCATGGCACAGCGCCCGAGCGGGTCGCGACAAGTGGGAGGGATAATATTATGTGCAATGTACATTGTACATGTGTATTATTGTACATGTGTATTGTACACCCTGTGCACCGTATCACCAGCCAGCGTCGTCCACGTTGGCGAGAATTGATTGGTTTATGCATTTGCCAATTTACCAAATTCATCTTATTTAAAAATTATATTATGATATTTATATGAAACAGGAGTTTTTAAACTTTAAATAATACATATGTTAATGAAAAATATTTTATATATGTTTATAAATATAAAAAATACCATTCTGCTTTCTACAAAAGTCATATTTTAACATAATATTTGTCGACGTCCTTTCGCATCGTATCAAAAATGGCAGTCGGAGTGGCTCTTGTTTTCTGCGGGCTTCTTGCCCTCCTGAGTAGCGTTCAGGGCGGAGGAAAGACTCTAGTGTTACTAGACTCAATGACCATGAGAGAATCTCACTCAATTTATTTCAAATCTCTGCAAGGTAACCTTTCCTTGTATCTTCTTTCATAAATTGTCGATTAAACTACTGCCGTTGAGATTTGTGCAGTCCCACACGTTTGTATCTGAGTAAGCAGTTAGCTTTACTGCTCCTGCAAGCTGCATGCTGGTTACAAATACTAGATCTATCATGCCATATTGTGTCTCTAAAGCTATATCAAGGTAGGCTAGGTCTAGATGCAGATTAGAGTAATCATGCACTTTTGGGCCCTATGTTATAGGTACGTCATTCCCCGTATGCCAAGCAAGGTGCAGCTACAGAGTAGTGGTGGTAGTGCAGCTGCAGGTGATGATGGTGATGTTTTATGATCCATACCATATCCATCGACGCAACGCCTAGGCTATAGACGGCATCGTGACCATGTAGCCCGACCAGACGCTGTTAATACGCTATGCGAATAAAGCGTCTGACCAACGAGCGGGCACCTACAAAGTGGGGAACCACAACACAACTACAAAACTTATGAAAATTTATACGTTCTTTATAAACAATGTACACGTTACCAAACGTTACTCACCTTAAGTGCATGCTTGTATTACAGAAGGTTCGTAAGTCCATTGAGAGCCCTCGTGATAAGTCCGTGGAACCAAAAAATGATACTTTCTGGCGGATTCCCTAACAGCGTCAGGGTTCATCGTTGCAGAATTCAAAATTGAAAATGGCGCCTTGATCTCTGCGGAAATCTTTTGCGTGCGTGCGATGCGCTGCTTGGGTGTTGGTGTAGCAGCACGGTCGACAGCACGACCTTTTGAAAGGGCATTCAGATCATGTGACCTCCCGGATATTGGAAATGGCCTGGCGTGAAAGACGATGTACCGTTCGTGAACCGTTCACACATGCTGCATATAACCATCATTTTAGGTAAGTTATTAAATCTAAATTTCAATATCCATAGCATGGATATGAAGTCTCATTATCATTTTGTTCGTCAGATGAATTTGAAGTGACAAAAAAATGATCTAAAGTATCAAAATTCAATCCGATCGCATGCGATCGTTGGACCCTCTTCGTGTTTGGAGCTTCGTTGGTACAGCCCTGTCGCGCTACGTATGTACAGCGGCGACTGGGCTGTGTATAGTTACGTGACCATGATGATTTATGAACTGCCACGCGCTGCACTGAGCAGCTGGCGCGAGCTTCTTTTGTATGGAACGTTATGTGACAAGGTCGCTAAAGCTCACCTCACACTGCGATTTTGACATGTCAAACATAGAATACTGTGTGATATTATTGCGTATTTTGTCTTTGCTCTCCGTCCGCTCCGCTGCAGAAATATTGAGCTTTAATGGTTTTAGGCCTTCTACCATTTTTATTGTTGCATCACAGAAATTTGCCATGATCATGGCACAAAGTGTGAGGAAGTCTGCTATCTATTTTTTTTTTTCAATATAACATTATTTACACAATATAGCTTCCATTTTTGTAATTCATAGCTACAACACAACAGTCATCATGGTCATATAAACATTTTCATGCCTCCTTCATCAGTCCACTACCACGCACACAGTTTTATTCACGAACATGACGAAACCATCCGCGCAGGCGAGGCTTGTGAAACATAGCGTTGTGTGTGTGTGCATGTAAAGGGTGTACTGTGTAAAGTGTAGTGGTTGCCCCAAAATAAGCAACTGCAGATGGCAACAGACTGGTGGATTGGGATAAGATTTTTGTGGATTTTTTTTTTCATTATTTCACAGAATTATGTCGCCAAGGAAAGTGGACATGAAATCCCTCTGCAGCTGCAATGGGTTAACTAGCGTTCCCTGCTTGAGATCATTTTTGTACAACGCAATTTCCATGCATGTGTTATAAGATCAAGTGTTACAGCTTTTTACAGGAACATTTTAACTTTGCTTCCTTAGCTTGAGAAATCCATTAATGTGAAAATATTGTAGAACTTTTAAAACAATTGCAGAATTCCCAATCACATTGTTGCAGGCATTTGGTGGTCACAATGCCTACCAATAAAGAAGACGGGTACTTGTAGGGCACAAGTACAACTTAGAGATGTAGACATGCACACTCGCTCAGTCTTCTTTGCCTGTTTCTCAACGGTATTCTGGTGCATGAATGCACCTGGAAACATGTTTCCTCAAAGATCAGCATGCATGCTGCAATTGCCCCCCCCCCTTTTATTATTATTATTTTTTTTTGCTTCTCTTTTCATTTGCTCAATTTTACTTTCGTTACTTTCCTTTTTTTCCCTAAAAATTTTCACAAGATAGGTTGTGTGAAAGCACTCCTCGATAACATAGACTGATAAGCATGTAAATTTAACCCCCCCCCCCAAAAAAAAATAAATAAATAAATAAATAAATAAATGGGTACAATTTATTGTATTTACAGCTGTAGTGTAAGTAATATCCATGTAACAGGTTCAGATCCCAGCCTTACCATATTTCTGCACTCGCCAGATTCATCAGATCGCATAGTATTGGTGTAAACCTTTTTTTATCCCATTGTTCCAGAACGAGGTTTCGACCTAACGTTTAAAACTGCAGATGACCCAAACTTGAAGCTGAGCAGTTATGGGGAGTACCTCTTTGAACATTTGGTGCTCTTCTGCCCGTCGGTTGAAGGTGAGTACATGTATGACCATGAGAGTATGGAAAGGACTGTTAACCCTCTTATCCCTTGCCCAACTACGCAAGTATTTATTGGGCAGCAAGTAACGTGGTGTATTATGGATGGGTATGGAAGAATTTTAACTATAATATGAGGCCCCTTGAAAAAAAAAAAAGAAAAAAAAAGGCTCTTCCCTGTGGTAGTGTATTACTTTCAGCCCTCACAGAATACCAAATACATCTAATTCAATGACAATGTGCAAGTTTGTGGTCCACAATACTAATGAAGTGTGGAGTACAACTGTATGTTGCAGAGGAACTTCACTCATTGTATCAGTATCAATTTAAGATACAAAAGAATCAATGTTAATTTTTTGATTTTATTACTGTGACAAATGATATATGAAAGAGAGTTTATATAATTGTGATTATGCTTAGTGTTATTGCTATCATCATTTTTATGCCTCCGCCCGAAGGGGGCCGGAGGCATTATTGTTACTATTTACATCATCATCATAATCACCACCATTACTTTTACAAATTGTATTAATAATCTATATACATGTATTAAAGTCATCAGGTCTCTTTGAATAACATTTATTATATCATTTTTTTAATGGCTTGCTTTGAACAGAATTCGGAGGAGACATTGGAGACAACACATTAACCGACTTTATTGATGAAGGAGGAAACATACTTGTAGCAGGCAGTTCAAATATAGGTAAGTTCCATGGAAGTACTGGTAAATGCTATGCAAACCAGTAGGGGTGGGTGGGGGTTGAAGGGGGAATGGAAAACTGAGGTTCATGTATGACTGAATTGTCCACCTGTACCTTCTTTGTAATTTACTTTTGATGCAGGGTTCAGTCAGTTTGGTCAAATCTGGGCAGTTTGATGTAAAATTTTCTATTGAGTACACAAATTCACATGGGTGTCTACGTGTATATGTCGGGGTTGACCAAAGATAACACTTTCAAGCACCCTTACATGTATGCTGTGATACTCTTGTTGGTTTTCCCAGAATCACTTGAAATCACACCACTACATCTCAATGCTTCACTCAATTGGAATCTCTCTTTCCTTCCATATAATGCATTGTTATATTCTTGTAGGCTTGTGAAGAAATTGGACAAAAGGGCACCACTGTATTTTAAATGTGTGCATCAAATGGAAGCTTTATATGTACATGATTATCATTCCTTGTACATATTTGGTGCTTTAACACAAAGGCAAACATGTCTCAGGTGATTTCAGGTAATTTAAAGGTTCTTGCAATCATCAAATGTTTACAAATAACGCAAGATTGTGCAATGTGAGATATTTTCAAGATTAAGTTGAGATTTAATTAAAATGTGCATGTATTACACGTAAGTACAGTAGTACATTTGCTACATCCTTATCCATGCATGTTCATTTATAGGGTATTTATTTTGCTAATAAAAGTATTAAAAAAGAATCAAATTATTTGTGTTTTCTGTTTGCTTTTTTTTTTTTTATTTGGTATGTGTGTGTGTGTGTGTATGATAGCTGCAACTCAAAGCTTTACATTTGACATGACATTTTAAAAGACAATTTTTGCTACATCATTTTCATTTGCAGGTGAACCACTCAGGGATCTAGGAAGTAATTGTGGAGTGGAATTTGATGAAGAAGGAACAGCAGTAATTGATCATCTGAACTATGATGTTAAAGATGAAGGATATGTAAGTCTAGTACCTTTGATGCATGCATCCCCTCTTCTGTGTATCTCTCACAGAATGATCAATGTGAATACATGGTGTTACAGTGACTATACAATTTCCTTCGTTTTCTTTCATACATCTTTAAATGTTCTTTGTTCAATGATCCAATTCACTTTTAGAAGTCATATTTGCAATGTCTTTTTCTGAGATTTCCTAAGCTGAATTGCAATTTATGGAAATTTGGTGGTGTTTTTTACATGCATTCTAATGTCAACCACATCACAGCAGGTTAATTATGAGATGAGCTGTATGATGCAGATAGTTTGTTTAGTACACTTCTTTTATTGCTTGAGATAATAGGAATTCCTGTCAATGTACTGACTTTTTTTACAGTTTAGGGCCAAAGAGATTGTGCATTGGCAAACACACAACCATCGAAGTCAAAAGGTTTGGAAATATTAAATATCCGAGTCTTGACAGGAAGTATGATAGACAATTTTAAGGATATGATTAAAGAAATAAAAAAAAAAAAGGAGCTTACATGTAGGTAATGATAGTGTGTACATATTACTTTTACACACTTTGATATATGTCTATAATATGATGGAACTTCATTTTGTTATTCCAGGGGGAAAATACTTTGTAAACAGTTACAGTTATCTTTATTTCATTTTTTTCCTGGTTAGCTGTGACTGAACGTGGTCAATGCCTCAATACATCCTCAACCTTGTCTTTTCATTCAAACAGCACACATTAGTGGTAGCAGATGCAGAAAACTTGATTGATGCAGAAACTATTTCAGGACCAAAGACCAACAAGCCAATTCTCTTCAGTGGAGTTGGGTAAGAAAAGATTTAACTCAGCACCACGTTTTTGTGGAGAAAACAACTTTCACTAAATATAATAGTGGAGAATCATTTGTAGTAATAGAGATGAATATTATGTTGAATGTGATTAAACTTTGAAACATACAGTGTCACAGTGAGAATTTGCTACATATGAAATAAAAGTGCTGTAAACTGGATTAGTAAAGTGCATTTTAGATTCTCTTTTTGAAATGTTGTTGAATGAGTTAAATGAAAGCACGGAAAGAAATTACATATTTTGGATTGTGTTTGAGGCAACATTTGCTCACAGGAAAACATGAAATTGTAATGTTCTTGCTCAACCCTTCTGTTCACCACGTTAGATTAAATAGTCAAGCGAGTGCATAGTTCTTTTTACTATCACTGTTTTCCTGTTGAAGTATGCCAAGAGCTGGGATCCTCAAGGTAGATGTGATATACAGTATCTGGTATGTCTGAATGAAAACTAAGAATTAGAGACAGAGAAAGAAAAAAAAAGCTCCTATACTTCCATGTAAGAGGAATTTTTTTGGATCACCTCCCCAGTGATGTGGCCTGCATAAGTTGTGTGAGGGCTCCATGCATAACATCTAATGTTTATAATTATATGACTACCTCATCAGTGTTATCACTTGTGATAGGTCATCAGAAAAGGCTTATAGTCTAGGAAAATAATTTGGGGGCTTTTTGCCAGATATGAATGCATTCAATGCTCTGGACATGCTCAACATGCCCTACTCCATAACACAGAAAATTGAAAAACAAGGAATTAACAGCTAGAAAACTGTAAAGGTTACACCCTGTAAAACAATTTTTTCGCGGCATGAAATTTTTGCGAGTTGCCTCTAACATTAAATGTGTATAGTTTAGACAACAACTTTAGCGTGCATTTTAATTTCGCAAATCTTGGCTCTCGTGAAATTAGCAAAATTAAAATGCATGCAAACATTCCTCATTTTACTGTATAATATTGCCAAAGTGGGCTTTATGTACATTTGTCTTCCTTATATGGTCTCAGACTTTGTACTGGTGCAATTTTTGTAACATATTGATGCACCACATTTCATGTTCTCTATGCATGACTTTTCCCTGTCTGTCTGCCCATCCAGCATGATAGCCGATGCCGACAACCCCCTGGTCATCGATGTCCTGCACGCCTCGTCGTCTGCCTACTCGCACAACCCCCAGGAGCTAGTGGAGGAGTACCCGCTGGCGGTGGGGAAGAACACCCTCCTGATGGCCGCCCTGCAGGCCAGGAACAATGCCAGGGTGGTCTTCAGCGGGTCTGTGGACCTCTTCAGTGACGCCTACTTCCAGTCGGCTGTACAGAAAGCCTCTGACAACTCTCAGAGGTAGGTGTCTTGCCATTGCTTCTCTCTATTTTGAATATTGCAGAACTGATAGAGGTGAAAGCTCAGCATTTAGGAATTCATTTATATCAGTCGGAGGCTTCACTGTGCACCACATTATTATTCTTCCTCGGGTATGAATTTGGCCCTGAAAAGGGCCTGCCCTTTCATGACGATTCAGCAGAGTTGCTAGCATCTTCTTGCCATTTTCAAGAGATTGTGAATATGGCAAGAACGTGCTTGCCGAAACGTCGGGAGTGGGTAGGCCCTATTCAGAGCCACATAGAGTTCTCCATACACAAGAAGAAATACATGGTGCGCTGTGAAGCCTACTAGACGTTCTGCTGCCACAGAAACCATCGAAGATTTAGATTCATTTATAGTGAGATGAGCTAGCAGCTGTATTGTTTTCCTCTCTTTGTCTTTCTCTTTGTTTCAACCTTCATTGCACTTGTAGAAATGATGTTTGTGTTGTAGAAATTGCTGACTGGGTAAATTAAAAACTTAAAACATACAAATGTATCCATTATCATGGTATTATTATATTTGTTATGTATCATACATGAATACTCCTGATGACCAGGCACATGTGGAAATGATATGGAAAGGGCATAGTTGATTAGCTTTATTCTTTAGAAGTTTAAGTGTTTTAATGTCTTAGATTATGTTAGATGACAGTGTGTATACCATGTACCTCATGTTGTGTAGGTTTGAGCAGTCTGGCAACATGGCTCTGGCCCTGGCCGTGACTCAGTGGGCTTTCAAGGAGCAGGGCGTCATCCGGGTCAACCGCGTCGCTCATCACAAAGTGGGGGAGAGCACACCACCCTCATCCTACACCATTGAAGACAAAGTGGTGAGTAGTGTGCACCCACAACCTCCCAGCTGATGGTTACCCATGAGCTTATGCATGTCTTCATAAGAGTGTACCAAGACAAGAGCTCTGACGGCACAGGAATTTGCTTGGACGTTTGTGGGAATGGTTTTCCAAAATGTAACTTGCAATGGACAGGACAGGATGGACGTGTGCTTGGAGAGTTTTGCGTATTTTTATACATCTTCTTGCCTTCCAAAATGTTTCACCTACCAAGTACCCTAGTCTGAGTGTGTGGAACTGAAGAAGAAATTTAGTTTTATCTCATTTCAGGAAGCACAATTCTGTGATTTCTAGTCTTCGAGATTTATAGGACATGATCTGGTGTGTTGTTCCTCTTGTGAGTGTAAGTCAACTTGTTAAAGTTGAAGAAAATTAAACTGTTGTAAAAATACACTGTGTTTTGCAGTATTCTGTTCCAGATTACTCTCCCAGTAATATTCTCTTATAGAGCATATCAATTCCTAAGTCCTGAGTCCTGAAATGTTTTTGTTCATCACAAATGACAGGAGTTCAGTATCTGGTTGGACATACTTGTCGATGGCCAGTGGCGTCCATTCAGTGCCAATGATGTCCAGCTGGAGTTCGTCCGCATCGACCCCTTCGTCCGCACAACCCTCTCTGGCAAGAGTAAGTTAAGAATGAGAAAAATAAAGAGAAGAAAATAATTGAATGTCATGAGTGCATATTGTTCCCATGCAGTAGTTTACAGGTTTGATAGAGATCTTTGCTATTTTATGTTTGTAGCAATGTTGCTATCCTTTGCTATCACCACCAATGCAAATCGTGCTTGTGTATAGCCCGTGATGCTTTTGCTTGCATTGGGTATTCCTGGAAATTGGAGCAAAGTTGTTTGTTGTTTTTCCCTACTCTTGGTATGTTATGTTTGGTTATAGAATATTGTGATCATTACAAGCACTATCACCAGAAAAGACATAATAAAGTTACAGTGTGGTGTATGAAAGAATGCCAGTGTGCACCATGGCGCTTCCATTGGTAGAACTTCTCCTAAAAATAAGATTATCTTACAAGTTAACTTTCCATGCCGCATTGCAGAGATAATATGGAGATTGTATATTTGATAAAATGAAACAAAGTTTTCCTAATTTTGTATTGATATTCCATTATGCAGATGGCCGATTTTCAACAGTATTCAAGTTGCCGGATGTCTATGGTGTGTTTCAGTTCAAGGTTGACTACAATCGTATTGGTTACACCCATCTCTTCAGTACCACTCAGGTCAGTAAGCAGTATTTTGCGCCCAGATGATCTAGCTTGTTGTTGAAGCAAAGAGAACCAAGAGAAAAGAAACCTAAGTATTATTAATGTGACCTCCAAAAGCCTTGGTTAGGAATGCTATATCATTCATTCAGAACAGGTCATGAATCATATTTTACTGCTTTGAATATTTGAATATGTATGCAGTATACAGAAATATTTGATTTACAAGTTCAATGAAAGGTAATGTTGGAGGAGGTTTTGCCTAAAGCTTCTTACCTAACTTGACTAAAACCATGAATGTGAGTCACAAGTGTACAAGTACGTTTATTAAAATCTGAATACATGGGAATTGATCGTGCGACATGCACTTCTAAAAGAATTAGCTGCATTATGTTTGCACAGTCTCTATTTTATATTTGGGCTACTGTATACGCTGTTATTTTCGCGTACAGATATTTTTGCGCATGAGGAGGTCATAGACGTTCTCTCGAGATGTTTTTGTGAATTGACGCAGACACTAACTTACCAGTACCCAAGCGCATCGAGACATTTTGGCATGTTGTTTAATTCACGATCCAACTGTGATTCACGAAAATAACAGCTTATACATTACTTAAAGCTCACTGGTAAATAGACACATACTTTGTGAAATATTATACAGCTGTATTTACATGTTGTATACTGTTAACTCCACATTAGCTGAAGTTGCACAGTGGCAAACTGCCGTAGTCAAATTGGGGGGGGGGGGGGGGAGGGGGTTGTTTGTATTTTTCGCTTTGCATTCACTTTTAACAATCTCGGCTGATTCAGAGCTGCAGACAAATATTGGATGTATGGAGTAGCATGTCCTGTCCATCACATCATCTGCTGTGCATCTCATGAACCGTGGCATTGTGGATTTCTTCCTCATTGCATCCTTATCAATCCAGGTCTCTGTGCGACCCTTCGAGCACACCCAGTTCGAGCGCTTCATCCCGTCTGCGTTCCCTTACTACGCCAGTGCCTTCTCCATGATGTTTGGAGTCTTTATCTTCAGCTTCGTCTTCCTCCATCACCGCGACGAAGAAAAATCCAAGCGAGATTAGAAAGCCCTCTCTTTTTCATTCCTTTTCTCTTCCTGTTGTCTTTGTCTCTTTAATCTTTGGGTTTTTTTGTTTTTTGTTTTTTGTTTTTTTGTTTTTTGGTTGAGTTTTTCTCTTTTTTTTTCCATCAATTGTATCTTTTGCTTTGAGGGGGTTGCTTAATTTTCACATTTGTTTGAACTGAACTTTGGTTCATTCTTACAGCTGCACGGCTTTGATAGCCCATTTGGTCACAACACCTTCACATGTGGATCATACTGCAACAATTTTCACATTATTGACATTTAGTGACCAGATTTGATAACATTCTGTTAGTTGTAGACAAGCTGACAAAGTGGCAGTAAATCCAATATGATTGCTGTCCAATCTGTTTTGGGAGAATTTATATTCTCTGCAGTGGCATTTCAACCTGTCTCTTAAATGATTATCGAACTTTCCAGACGCTGTTTATGAGATTAACTACAAGTGTAGGTGCGCCCGTGGTTAAAATGGGCAAACTCTTTGTACCATACATAAAGTTTTCTCAAGGAATTCGTATGCATAATTTTGAAATAAATAAGACTATTTCATATACTTTTTGTACCTCCTTAAAAGTGGGGTATTTTGTGGCATGGACTTTCTTGTGCATTCAAACTTCGTTATGCAAGTGTGAGACTGAATGTGCATATACTTTGTGTATTTTAACATGTCCACATGGATTTTTTACATCACTAGGAATATGTCTAACAGTCAGTGGAATACAAACTTGCTATTCAAAATACACTGTACTTGACTGGGCTTAAAAATTCATTATCATGCAAAAATTTCCAATTTCACAGACAAATTCATCTTTCCTTGCATAACAGAATACACCAGGGAAAGCCATAATGAATTTGGTATGTACACATGCACATAGTACATATTCATAAGGAGTTCCAAATGTGTACAACATTATACGCTCTGCACTTGGTTTGGGATTTATGTCTGTGCTTTGTTCATTTTATGGGGGGGGGGGGGGCACTAGATTGCCTTGATTTTATTTTCATTTTTTTTTAACAGAAAGCAATACTGAATATATCATTCATGCTGGCCACATATTAGGGTAGTTATAGAAAGTAGGGAAATGTCAATTTCACGTTAGTGGACTGCACTTATAACAATGATGCGTCATCCTCAGTCCCATTGAGATGGACTGGAGTGGAGTAGACAGTGTAGGAAGGAGAGTGGATAATGTATCTTTCCTTCACACCAGTGCTTGGTCTGTACACATCCCATTGTGTGGTTAATGTATAGCGTGTATGTTCTTTGCAATACTTGAGCGCTGGAATAAATTTCACTGTTTTTGGAGCAGTAGGTCAGTTTGGTACGTGGGTTTCATATGTGACATAGAATGATTTGTAAACATTTGCTCTTGAAAAGAGAGGCTATGGTTAAGTATACCTCTGTTGAAAGATGAACATTGAAATTAAAAATGTCCTCAACAAACATTTGGAGATGTTCTTATCCATTTTACTTTCATGCATGTTGTCACTTGTGTGTGTGTATATGTGTGTGTGTGCGTGTGTGAATGCCTTCGATCGTGGACCTTCACCAGAATACACACCTTCAAATAGTGGACACCAAGGAATCGTGGACGTCCACGATTGGAACGCCTATTATTTTCGTCATTTACGTGGTCCATTGAGGGCCCTCTCTTAATATCTGGCAAATCTGACGAAGTCCACGTTAGAGGCACCGAACTAAAACATAGTGGAATGCGTGTCCCTATTCCCTACATACACGAGACCGTGCAGCCAAATTACCGTGTTGCGTCGCCATCTTGCTAGGGCAATTTTTTCCTTTGGAGTGCCCACGCTCAAGCAGTTTTAACACACCTACAACATTGTACAGTCAGACCGCAACGCTGCTGTTAATGAGCTCAAATCAAAAATTTATCGTACGCGCAGGTTTTTGCGCATGTCCTTCTCAGCACCCGAGATTTTGCGAGATAATTCAGAGACAAAGTGCATGGTCTACGAGATTCACTTATTGGCGACATGAAGATCTACTATCCGTGACCGATTGACATGGTTTGTGAATATTTGAAATAAATCACACCTTTTAATGCTTACATTATACAGAATGAGCTTATGATATCATTATTCATATCTCTGCATTATATCGATATTTTCCAATCGACCCTGAGACAAATTAGAACAAGGCTTTCTATTTATTGCCAACCCGACCCGTTCATAGGTTGAATCACCACATGAATGATAGTCAACGTTTTAGATATACCTGTTATAACAGCACACTAAGAACTGAATTGGTCCCTCGCTTAGAAAACAATAAAAATTGAAAGTCTCGTCGAGTAAAAATCATAGTGTGGTAATTTGAGATACATACGCTCCCAGGGTATCATTAGATAAATTACTCAGCGATGTATACAGTGGATTAATAAGGAATAATTATTCTAATACCAAAAAGAGAGCCCCAAAGAACTCATGTGTGCAAACACAGTGCTAGATCTTGTATTATTGATTTGTATGCTACTTATTAATGCACTCTACTCTTATCTAGTAAGTGCCGGCAAAAAAAAAAAAAAAAAAAGTTCAAGCCAAAGTTGAGCCGTCGATCAGAGTGGAGTGTTGTTCTTGTTGTTTACGTGGAGATCTTACACCAGCTGCAGTTGCCTGAACCTGAGCGCGTATACACACATTGTGCGCGCGCACACACACACACACCATAGGATCCTACACAGTCATCTACACACAGTGTATTACTGTCATTCCGCGAGGTGCGTTCAACTCGCCACTCAGAGGGAATTAACCAATCAGAAACGCGTATTCGCGGCAAACTGAAATCTCGTCAAAAATTAACTGTACAACGCAATGATTTATTCGCCAACCTGACCCGTTCATAGGATCAGTCCACATCATTATGTTTTCATAGAATGATATTTCCTCTTTCATTTTATACCTCTTCCATTTTGGTCCACCTTAATTTCGTCGGTCTAGTGTACCCCTTAAGAAGAATGGAAAATATGCAAATTTTGTGTTTTATAATTTCCTTGTTCAGTATATTTTATATGTCATAACCTGTCAAGTGGTCAAATTTCATCAAAGTACAACTCTTCAGCTTTTTATCGATATATAAATCATGAAGCTTGATAATGTCGTTTAGATTACAGACACTCTAAAAATGTGGTCTCCCAGCTCATTACGTATTCATGTCCGCGAGGTCCATGCATACGCGTACGATAAAATAAATGCGAAGGCTTTTCAGGAGGTTGCGGTCTGACTGTGTAGGCGCGGTCAGACTGGGCCACTAATACGCGCGCAAGCAAAAGTGCGCCGTCCGGTGGCTAGTGATTATGACCTAACAATGCACCTTTCTACATGGTTGGATTCACATGATTTTGCAAATGCACCGACCGACCAGTCCTGCTTGAGCGTGCGCTCCATATGTGACCCTGCACCTCAAAACAAACAAAAAGTCGCCAGACATGAATTTTTAGTTAAGACCATATTCTGAAAGAGCAAACTTTAAGCTTTCAAATGATGTATAATTCAAATCAAATGGACTCTCCTAACCTATCTAAATATTGGAAAGAAAGCACAGACTCAGAAAAGAGTGAACTGAGAAAAGAGGCTCTGAAGTACAGTGTCTATTCAAGCGCTTAATCTTTACCAAACCGTGCTGGCTGTGAAATGAATGGGACAAAAAACAGGAAGTAAACCACCAGAGTAACAACAATGAATGGGTTATCAGATTAAACTGAAATTAAGCATGCCTCATTAACACATTCTGTCCATAATTAATGTCAACTTTCAAAGCAGTAGCACTATCCTTTCAAAAGTTATTGGAGTTGAAAATGAAGAGTGTGGACAAGGTTTTTCAGAAATGAAAAAGGGATTCTAAAGACACACCTAATCACACTATTCTACCAAAAATGTTCGACATAAACTGCTAAAAAAACACACTTTCCTGCCCGTTTTATGATACCAAATTTTAGCATAATGTAAAAGAAGATCTGCTCTTTCAGAAAATATGAAAAAGTCAAGTTCGGCTAGGTTGACCCATTTCACTTATATTTAGTCCTCACGCAAAATCAGTGTGTGCGACTTTATGTTCGCTTTGAGATGCACAGTCACATATAAGGAAAAATTGCCCTAGCAAAATGGCGGTGGTCACGTGAGTTAAACAAGTTTTGGTGGCTGCGTATTTCCTGGGTGAACACGCATTCCACTATGTTAGGTTCCTTTTCATAAGGCCTCGCCTGGACTACAACAGTACACCAAATCATTCATTGTAAAATATTTGTATCACCATGTATTGATCAGTTGATTGACTTTTTTTTTTTTTTTGAGGGGGCGTATCTTCAGCCTTAGTTGGAGGGGGGGGGGGCAGTTAGGGCCCCCAGCACCTCTTAGTTTGAAGCATATATTAATGTCCTGGTGAAATACCAGTGCTAATTACTGTGTCAAATATGTACATAATTATATACAACGGGGGGGGGGGGGGGTGTCACATACAATTTTCCGACTTCTTGAGACTATGCCATGAAGACTTTTGACTTGACAATACACACTCCTCGTTTTAACCTTCAAAAGTGGACCTGTGTATACTGTACCACTGTAAACATTAAATTTAGGTTTGACAGTACACAACTCTTTTTCTGAATCTGCAAAAGTGGGCCATGTTTATACAAACTACACTCCTGTGACCATTAATTCAACTTTATGCTTAACAATGCATACCCCTTCTTTTTATGCAGAAGGCAAACCCCTGTGCATGTATAAATACAGAAATATCGACTTTAGACTTGCTAGTACACCCCTCTCCATTATATGTGAATATAAGTGCATCCCTTTACATACAGACTATGCAACCGTGGACAGTGGCAAAGGTAAGGGGGCATGGGAGTGGGTGCAGGCCCCCATTGAAAAATGACACCATCTCTTCCAGCCCCCAACTTGCATTTTGGAAATTGATTATTTTTCAAATCTACATTCCTGGGGACACCAGTCGGTAGTCATAGCAAATTAATGTAATATGCAGTCAGTACCCCCCCCCCCTCACTTCAGCGTGAAGCCCACACAACCATAACCTGCAATAGTGGACCCTTTCCATATAGAGACTGTGCCGTTAAAGGGCAAGTCCACCCCAACAAAAAGTTGTTTTGAATACATAGAGGAAAATCCAACAAGTACAATACTGAAAATTTCATTAAAATTGGATGTAAAATAAGAGAGTTATGACATTTTAAAGTTTCGCTTAATTTCACAAAACGGTTATTTGCACATCAAGCATGCAAAATGAGAAAACCAATCAGTCAGTCCGCAGCACGTATGCTAATGAGCCGATCCGGCAAGATTTATTCAGCACTCTCGTTGACGATCTTTGCGTTCGAAAGGTGTCTCGTCGTGCGAGATTTTGCGAGACTTTGATAGGGCTATGGTTTTCACAGTGTAGCGACTTGTACATACATTCGTCATGGCTACAAGTCAGGGGAAATTGTTTTCCAGACTTTGATCTTTATTTTGATACTAAATTTGCCTATAACATCGGATCTTATCATGACTATATAATCAGTTGAATTTGCGTAAATTTTACCTGCTTTTCACGGAAGATTTTGTCGTCTAAAGTTCTTTTTTGGTTCCTGACCGGATTAAGAAACTGTTGTTTCTGATTTTGGCTTTTTCGTAGAGAGGAAACTTAGATGCTCATCATATATTGGACTCAAGGAGACGCAAGCATGATTTATACTAGTTTTTCCGTTTTGAAATGTCTGTAAAATTCACTCCTAAGCCGGAAGTATGCTCCGCACAAAGTGTACAGTGGCGCGAAAGAGCTCTCTCATTGGACAGTGCGTGCGTTCAGCGCTTGAACTACACGCGTGCCAAGAAACCGCAAGTGGCATGAAACCGTTATGTAGCAGCGTAATGACGTAATGCAAGCGCTGAGTGCAGGCGCTGTCCAATGAGAGAGCTTACTCTTGAGATTGCACGGTTTCAAGCTGATCAGCACTGACATCGATGTATATTTTACTGGTTCCTGACCGGATTAAGCAACAAATTGTCAAGATATTTACATGGATACAAAGATTAGGAGATGGACTACCAAATAAAGCATTTTCATTGAGACGCAAGGTGAATTTGGTATTTTTTGACGTCTTGAAAGTGTACTGCACGAATTACTTTTTTCATCATTTTTCAAGCTCAAATTACGCTATGATATTTTTCATTTACAATAATTTGAGTAACACGTGACGATAGTTTACATATTTTCCTTGAATTTGATACCAAATTTGTGAACATAAGGTGTATTTTTGTTGCCGAAAGCCCAAGGACAAAATCCTCATTACGTATGCAAGCCTAAAGCGGGCTTGCATACGAGTTGAATAAATACGAGCGAATTATTGGGTGCTGCGGACTGACTGCAATGAGGTCATCCACTCACTTTTTCTTTTGTACAGTATTTTATTATATGAAAAAGTTACATATTTTAATTTGTCCTAATTGTAATGTTAAATAAGGTTTGATTTTTCCCTGAACATGTGTACTTGCCATTGCTGCACCTTTATATGATTCAATGAAGAGCTTCCTATTTGTTAAATCTGCAAAAACTGAAATATTCTGTATTTCATGTAATAAAATACAAAACAAATAGCGAGTGTGTGACATCATCGACTCTCTCATTTTCATATCACCAGTGTTGTGCATATAACTGTTTTGTAAAAATAAGCAAAACTTTAAAATGTCATAACTTCCTTATTCTACATCCGATTTTTAAAGAAATTTTCAGTATTATGCTTGTTGGATTTTTCTGTATTTATTCAAATCAACTTTTCGTTGGGGTGGACTTGCCCTTTAATAATTAGACTAGATACTCGCGTAGTACACAACCCTTATCATACATGTATAGCCTGCATTATACAACACCTCAGAATGATGTCGAATTGCGATTGGCCAAGAACATGTCACATGACATTCAATAGAAAATACCTATCAAACTCATTGAGAGTGACAGCCATACAATAGGCCCCCGGCATGAGCCTATTGCACGGCTCAAAGGTACTATAGCACGGCTTCGCGGGGGGCTACTAATGCATGGCCGCTCACAGAGTTCTGTGGCTCACAGCAGCAAAGCGCCAGCAATCGACATTGTACGACTTCTACAAGAAATAGTGAAATGTTTGTGGGTTGATTTTTAGCGTGCAGATATTTCATGAGAGCAATTGCCCGATTTGTTCATGTATGGGTGAATTGCAGGTAACTTAAGGCGTGAATAGTGAAGGGATCGAAGAAGAAACCGGAAATTTCATAAGTAAAGAATTGGTCTGCATTTTATTATTAATATTATATTTTTGAAGACGTGTCTAACATTGAATAATTACACTGTCACTAGCTGTGTGGATAGCATTCAGAAGTGATACAAATTTTCTGTTTTGTGTCAAATCGACAGGAAAGATCTGGGTTTTTTTTTCAGTCTAGAAAATCTCAGGTTATTTTGTCCAACAGAATTATGGGCCTAGCCTAATAAAGCCTAATGTTTTTTAGTTTAGGCCCTAACGTGAACTTATAGCGTTAGCATTTACACTACAGAGAACCAGCTGTACGTTACCTGTGTCATTGTTACGTTTACAAGTCCTAATGTTACTATCTAGCGTTACTAATATAGGTCTACAACAAAAACTTGTAAAATACTAGGGGTTAGGGGTTATAACTGCGACCAGCCCGAACGCGAAGCACTGTGTACTGGTACAACTAACAGGGAGTGCCCTGGGGTTAGGGCCGGTAGTACTATCTGGAGAGTCCGACAGTGGTTAGACTAACAAAATCAAGTACGGTAGTAATAGTAGGGCCTAGTAGTAGTACGTAGATCCAGGTCTACACAGAATATGAATTGGAAACCATGGTTCAGATCTTGGTTCAGACTTGAAAGCTATCTTCAACAATTCTAAGTGCATACAGCACTGTAATCGCAATGCATGTGTCACAATAAGATAGAGAATGATGTTTACCTAAATTCATTGGCATGGAACCTCTAGAATTCTACTGCTATACTACCAGATGTCTATAGATATAGAATCCAGTGGTATAGTGATCCTGAGTAGCACCTACTGACCTAGATACTACTTAACCAGTGTATACCAAAAGTATAACCAGACTAGACCCTTTGCCTTGATATTCTTAAACATATTATCATTAACATAAGTAGGCCTATCACTCATCAGTAAGGAAGTTAATAGGTCTTCTTAATAGTGCTATCTATCTAGGCAGTTAGTAGATTCTATAGGTCCATACTCCGATGCTAATACCGCTTACACAACTTCTTTTAGCAATTTAACTGATGATGATGACATGACAACAGTTGATGATCAGAGTCAGACTGTGGCTGCATCTCAGGCTGTAACTGTGATCAACCCGAATGTGAAGCCACAGTACAGCTGGTCCTACCAGATCTTAGGTAGATGTAGACCTTGCAACATGGATGCCTAGCGACAAGATCTAGAACCTCAAGAAGTCATAATACCCTAAACTATAGGCTTACACATGTTGAATTGAGACAACTCAAATACTAGTAGTATGTCTTTTAATCATCCCCCCCCCCAAAAAAAAATAATAATATAAGATCCTTTATATATTTAAACTGCAAAAACATGTGAACTGATTTCAAATTTCATGCAGATTCTAGATATTGTGTGTAAAATCTTGTATAATCAAACAACAGTTTGAAAACACATTTTCTATTTTGTATTCACATTTTTAATTATAATGTTAGATATGGAACATCAGTCAGACTGCTACAATCAGACTTCTTCATCTAATAAAGCCCAGAGTCAGTTGCTGAACTTCACTGAACACAGAACCAAACTGCTGAACTTCCATCTTCTCCACAGCTAGACTGCTACTGAACTTCGTCGAGACTTACGATGTATCTACCAGCATGGTCACCTTCAACAGAATGCAAGTATTTTAGCTTATAATACTATTTTAGCAGACAACATATCTGTATATTTTCAAATACTACAATTGCAACATTATTTACATTTGGACATCAAATTGTCTCTGGATTTTTAGTTGAATAGTGTTAGACAGGAAATATTGAAAACAATGTTTGCTGTAATGTCCATCTTGGTAATTGAAAACAAACATTGTTATCCAGTGAATAGTGACCCTTCTAGAAACAACTGTTTTTTTGCATTTTTTATTTCACTATCTGTAGAATATTACATACTGATCCAATTGAAAAGAGATAATTCATGGAAGGGGGGGGGGTACCTGCATGTCTACATGTATCAAGCTCCTGAAACAAACTTTAGCAGTCACGTTATCTTAATAATGTAGGCCCTACTATGATTGTTTATTTACCCTCTCCCTTTTCTAGTATCAAAACCACCTTATGCTCTTACAATGTTTGAAACGAGAATATTCGACATAGCTAATCATTTTAAACTGTGAAAAGTCCTATTTATAGCTTATGGATCAGTAGATACTAGTGAATTCATTCTTTCAAAATCAATGGTAGGGCTTTTCAATTTGATTGCTATAGCTTGTTATAGCAAAGGCAAAGCAACCATCTCTAACATACTTTCTAATGTCCCATGTCCTGCACTATTGTTTTGTTTGTAAGATATTAACTGTTCTTGTATATTGAATAAACTCCAAACAGCCAAGGACCAGACAACATGTGAACTTCATCCACTTCAGAGTTAAGGACTGGGGGCAAGATGCAAATGGAAAAGTCAAGTGACAGTGTCATGGATATTCCACCATCTTCATTTGGTGTGTTAAATGATTATTTTTAGCTATTGAAGCAAGTTGAGAAATCATGTTATCGTGATCATCTACAGTTGGCAGCAAAATTATTCAGCCCCTCTCTTGCATGTTGGACACTCTGGCATAATGAATTACATTATAACTGAGATCATTTCTAAATCATACAAGTGGTGATCAGATAGTTTGCTACAAGTAAATAACAGATCAGTAGCCTTTGATTTGCATATAGTTACAAACTTTGATCATTCATGTATAAAGAGATATGGTCCAATGAGCACATTTATGGTCATTTTCAGTCCTTTCAGTGATCACTGAAATGCTTCGTTGAATATGGTTTGTTCACTCAATGTTTTGATAGGTGACACAATATGATGGAATTTGATGTAGGATTCTTAATATTTCAATTGGCATTTTTCGTTGTACAAAAATATCTAAATGAACTCATTTCTAGTGAAAGTTGCCACCATAGAGTTTGTACAGAGGTTTAGCCGTGATATTAATAATTCAAAGTTTAAGTCATGTCAAAATGAATATAACCCAATGAAATGCTAAGAGTTGTGCATAGAATGGCAAGATACTATTTAAAATTCCATAAAAACAAAAGAAATTAATCGTTATCATCAGACCATAACACGTCATGCTTCAGTGATCACAGAAAGGTCTGAAATGACCATAATGTGCTCACTGGACCTTATCTCTTCATGCATGAATGATCAAAGTTTCTAACTATATGCAAATCAAAGACTATTGATCAGGTAGGCATTTGTCATAAACTATCTGTTCACCACTTGTATATGATTTAGTAATTGTAATGTTATTTATTTTGCTATAGTGTCCATAATGCAAGGGGGGTGAATAATTCTGCTGCCAACTGAATAAAGTGAATGCTTATTATTAATTTACCCTCTCATTCATTACTAAAATTACCTCATACTCTTACAATTTGCTAACAGGGGCTCATTACATAGTGATTCAAGCTTTGAAAACTGGCAATTAAAACTTGTTGTTCACATAATATATCTTACAAAATTGATAATCATTAATGAACATTTTGTTATTATTGCTTGTTTTAATAAAGATGTACACTCATCTCAAATATTTTCCAACTATCCCATGTGTGCATCCGATGTTTCTGTTTGTATGGTATTTAACTGTTCTTAAATTTGCACACCCAAAGGCCTGAAGAGAGCTGAACCTCACCAAGCCTTGGGACAGACAACTGCAGCTGAACTTCACCCAGGTCAGAGTCAGACTACAATTGGACTACAAACTGTATAGCAGCATCTTATCTACGACAGAACACAGGTATGCTTTTCTCAAATTAAACTTGAAAGTATAAAGATTTTACAAAATAAACAACTTGAATAACAGTTGAAAAAGGGCAACCTCTGTTGATGACATATCAGTTACAGGTAATTCGGTCTTTCTTATTTTAGCAATTATTGTAGACTTGGTGGACAAACAATGTCACCTCTATATGTGAACTGTTCCATACGAGAAATGAAGAAATTAGTGCATTTATACACCCCAGTTGGGAGTTGATTTAATGTTTATGTCTATATCAGCCACAATTGGGAATTCAGTACGGCTTACATTAGTTGATTAACGCACTGACATAGCAATGCAGCTGATTTATTGCATAACCCATTGAATCATCTTTCTGTTTATTTTGGAACCCCCAGCTTGCCTGACATAAGTTACAATCCTTTTTAAAAAGTCATAAATGTATAACGTTCTGTCAGACGAGTGTTTAAAGTCACAATCACATTCTCATTTTGAGTCTGTGTCACACCTTTTTTGTTATCAGGAAGAATCTGCTACACTAATTCTTGTGTATGACATCCCAGACGATTTTCTTAGTTTTTTTTTCGTAGATGCTGTTAAACTGTTTCTAATATACTGTATAAGAAATTGCTGAAAAGTAGTTCTGTGTAATGATATGTGTGCCAGTCGTGTGTGTATTCATTCAACTGTAAGCCCACATATTTAACACTCTGTATAATGTCAGGCAGAGGGGATGAATGGCGTGTCATAAAATTTCAGTATGTAACCAATATTTGTTTTTCCATATTTGTATTTCTTTTTTCTTTCATATAGATTCTCAAGGCATGGAGCTTGCCGAGGGTGATGCAGACAGGTTGAATGCAACATATGATAGTTTTTACGGCTGTAAATATATATATATATATATATATATATGAATTTAATCCTTCAAAATCAATGTATATACAGTGAAACCCCGTTATAACGAGGTCCGTGGGACCGCCAATATTGCCTCGTTATGACCGGTTCCTCGTTATAACCGTACGCACTAAAAACAAAGAAAACATAAGCATGGAGTCACATATACCAAGCAATCAAACTTATGAGCAGTCTTTGTGTTGTTATTACACAAGTAAATGGATCATTATTATTGAGAAAGGATAAAAAGGAATCATTTGTGAGTTGATACCAAAAGAATTTAAAGAAAAAGAAGGGGTTGAAAACGCGTTCTTTGTTTTTCTTCTGAAAAATCTCTTCGCGTGTGTTGTGCATGCCTTCTCGAAAAGTGCACGGCAGGGTTGAATTCGTAATCCTTTCTACACGTATCTCTTCCTCGTGTATTGAACCATTCTGAAAGAATGAAAATATCATTTGTGAAACACAGTATAAAATTTTAATAAACAAAATCACATTGTATCAAATACATGTGTTACTTTTTTTCTGAACATGGGTGCAAGCAGAGTAACATGCATTATTAAACTTATTTTACGCTGTGTGCGCCCAGCGGGATCGCGATGATTACATTATTAATTATTTAGGCTGTATTCCATGATGTTTGCACCAGCAGGGGTTGAAAATGCATTTTGTATTTTTCTCCCCAAAATCTCTTCGCATTTTGTACATGTGTCCTTGAAAGGTACACGACATGGTTGAATTCGTGATCCTTTTTACGACTATCTCTTCCTCATTATAACGGACCATTCTGAAAGAATGAAATTATTCATTTGGAAAATACAGTGTGAAATAATATGAACATCACGATGATTTCATTAATTATTTCGGCTGTAATCTTTTACGTAGTATACACATCAATGTTTCACAACCAGCAAAACAACTGGAAGTCGGAAGTAACATGGAAAGGATTATGATTTTGCAGAGGTTGTGCTTTCTAATATACAGATAGGTTAGGAGAGTCCATCTGAATTGAGTTGTACATCATTTTAAATCTTAGAGTCTGCTCTTTCAGAAAGAGGATTGAGCTTTTAACTTTTTGGAAGATACTAAGAAACCACTAATGAAGTGCTAAAGAGCATACCATTCTCAGAGGAATTCAAAGTTCATTTGATGAAAATCGATTTTGAAATGGCTGAGACATCCGAAAACAAAGTAAAACAAAGTAAAAGCGATTCTAATGAAAGGTTGGTTCCACCTTTTATTAGGAATCGCTTTATTTTGCATATTTCAGCCATTTCAAAACCAATTTCATCAAGTAAACATTGAATTCTTCTTGGAATTATGTGCCCTTTCATATTTCAGAAGAGGTTTCTCATATCACACACACAAAAAAAAAAAATCTGAAACCAGGTCTCAACCAAAACTACAACATCCCTTTAACCAGAAATCCATGTTTGGTGACTTTTTGTGACTTTTTGGGGGTTTTGTGATGCAGAGTCACAATTGCAGTGTTAGATATGAAGCTACAATCAGACTATTGCAGTTTGACTGCTGAACTTCACTCAGAGTTTTGTCATAGATGAGTCCATTGGTGATGGCATAAGTGCTTTGCCAGGCATTAACAAAACCAGAAATGAGACAAATCCCCCTTAGAAGAAAAGAGAAACAAATGCATTGCAAAACAAAACAGAACAGCTAAGCATGCAAAAAAGTCAGTGAAAAGCAAACGGGTGAATCGAAGCACACTAAAAAAAAAAAATAAATAAATAAAAAAAAAGATTAAAAAAAACCGAAAAGAAGATTTATAGTAAAGTGGAAGAAACCATTTTAAAATGGACAAATGCAAATCTCTGTCAGCACATAACAGTCTGATTTCTGATTGCTTTGATGAATAAAAGCTATTGTGTAGCAGACAAGGTCAATATTATTAGTACTATTATCATAATTAGTATTCTGATGTAGGGAACCTCAGAGTGCAAAAACAGTGGATTGCAACACATATCATTGTATGCTTACCAAATATTTGCAATGATAGAATTGCTTGAAGTTCAGCTGCTTTCACAATTTGATTAATAAACCATGAAAATATTTCAAATGATTATGAAAGATGTGTTGAGGTATAAGTGATCCAAACATAAATACATCAGTGAACGTTGCAGTGCATTATTTTTGTTATAGTTTCCAGGCGTGTGACGGCAAACTTTATGTAACCAAGTTAGAAAATTATATCTATGCGGGCAATTATAATTTGATCAGAAAGATATAATTAAGAATAACTTATTATGTAGAAATGAAGTAGAGTGTAATACCAGAAAATACTGTGAGTGATAATAATTTCACAAAGACTCTTACCAGTATCATCATTGTGGTTATGATAATTGTGCTGTGATTATGACGATATTGAATAATGAAATACATGTTTTCAAGATCAGATTTTCCAATAAATCAGGCAACCAGAATATGAAAATTTGACAGCAACAACTGTTTCAGTAGTTTCTGCAGTTACATAATCTGTCACATGACATGTAGTTAAATTGTGTAGAACTAATATTAACCCTAAAAGCCCAAGGGGGGGGGGGCACATTGTGCCCCCCTACCAGATTTTCATTCGCCACTCCTTCGCCCTTTATCCAATTTTAACCAAATTTGGTGACTTTTCCTAAAATCTTATTCCGAACGTTTTGATATATAATTTAGCTATATTTGATATTGCTGGTTGCCATGGCAACCATAAACTGACAACCATCTCAGTCAGATTTTTGCGTATTTTTCTATTCCAATTCAAATTTACAATAATATTATTATAATGTATGAAATGGGCGTTTCTTGGCTGAAATTTGCTGAAGAAGCAGAATGTGAAGTAATTATGGTCTTGAAATGTTTTTCCTATTATTTCCTTTGTTTTTCTGTGCCAACAGCATAAAACAGTAGATATAATAGAGATGCTTGAAAATAACAGTATTTTCCAAAGATTGACGTTCTATTTTGTGTCATTTTGATTCCTTCACCCAAGTTATACCTCTAATATCATTTGTTTATCACATTATCAATCTGCAAACTTAAAATTCCAATATTATGGGAATATGAAATATGATTACTATGCATGTACCTATCCCAAACAATACATCATAGGTCTCATAATGTATTTCTTTATTTTGTTATGAATAGCGCCCCCATGTGGTGACCTTGAGAAATTTCAACCATAACAAATAATCAGCTTTGACTTGCACATCATTTGTGGCAAATATGAAAAATATTGGTCTATGATAAGACATATATACTGGGGATAAAGAAATTATACAAAAAAATCATGTTTTTAGCATATTTCCTATGTATTTCTTTATATTTTGATAAATAGCGCCCTCTATGGGTGACCTTGAAACAACTCAAGTATGCGGTCATGTAGAGTATGAGTTGCTCTACCCATGTGCCAAATATGACGATGAGACATCAAACAATAACAAAGTTATATTGGGGGGGGGGCACAATGTGCCCCCCCCCCCCTTGGGCCTGGGAAGGGTCAAAATAGCTTGGGCTTAATAGGGTTAATGAGTATGAAATTGATAGTGGTGAATGAATTAAATAATTGAATCATTATCGGCGCTTATCATTATGCATCTTTAAATGAAATGTGTTTCAATTGTGGCAATTGATGAGTAAAATCAAATCCAAGTATGAAACCATGAATACCTGCAGAAACTTGAACTATCACTCATTGTGATTTTTACCCCCACCTCCAACTGAGGGAGTTCGTTCAACCAGCACTAACTTTATACGGTTTTATTTTTTATAAAAAGTTGTTACCATGGGAACGCATTGTTCAACATAGAATAAAGTCATGCTTTGTTTATTGAAAAAATCTGTTCGTCATTAAATTATGTGTCATAATTACGTACCGCAAATCAAGTGCTCAAAAACTGATGGAGTTGGATGAATAAACTGGTAAGTCTTATGATTTTCATTAAAAAAATGATGTTACCATGGCAACACACTGTCCAATATTAATGGAAGAAAATTTGAAAGAAAGGTTTGCACAAATACATATTATGACTGTCACATGTGTCAAATATCAAGTCAAATGCTCAAAAGCTGAGGAAGTTAGCTGAATCCACAGTATTTTTATATGATTTTCATTCAGAATACTCTGTTACCATGGCAACACATTGACAACGATCAAAGAAGAAATTCGCACATCAGTCAATGTACTTTAGCAGTCTCATGTGCCAAATTTCAAGTAAAATGCTCAAATACTGAAGGAGTAAACTGAATCCACAAATTTTTTGTATTATATTCATTGAAAATGCTGTTACCATGGCAACACAATGTTCCATATCTATGAAAGATTGAAGTTTGCACAACTGCATATCATAGTGGTCACATGTGCCAAATTTCAAGCCAAATGCTCAAAAGCTGAGGGAGATGGCTGAATCCACAATAGTTTTGTATGCTTTTTATTCAAAGTCTGTTGTTACCATGGCAACGCATTGTTCAACAATGACGAAAAATGAAGTTTGCACATCTACGTACTATACCGGTCACATGTGCCAAATTTCAAGCCATTGCTCAAAGACTGACAAATTTATCTGAATTCACAATATTTTAGATGCTTTTAAGTGAAAAAAATGCTGTTACCATGGCAACGCATTGTTCAACATCAACAAAAGATTAGTTTTGCACATCTACATACTGTAGCGGTCACATGTGCCAAAATTTAGGTCAAATGCTAAAAAACTATACGAAGTTAGATCAATCCACATATTTCTTTGTATGATTGGTATAGAAAAAACTGTTGTTGCCATGGCAACAGATTTCTTCACATCCACACAGGGAAAAAAGCGTCTTGCACAACTACACATTACATTGATCTGATTCTATGCTGAATTTCAACTGCATTGCTTTAAAACTGAGTGTAGTAGTGTAATCCACAATAATTTGTGTGATTTTTATGAAAATATGTCGTTGCCATGGCAAAGCATTACGCGATATTAACGAAAAAGATGTCTTGCACATCTACCTTTGACAGTGGTCACACATGCCAAATTTGGGGTCAATTACTCCAAAAATGAGAAAAAAAGTTTGATACAATGACTCTCAAAAAGCTATCACATAAACTTAGGAGTGCTCCTGACCACTCCTAGATTTATGTGATAGCTTTGCCAAGTTAGGAGAGACTTTATGTGCTAGCTTCGTTCATGAAATGGTTTGTAGAAAAAGTCTCTCCTAAGTCTGAGTTTATGTGATAGCTTTATGCGATAGCTTTTTCATGAAACGGTTTTTAGCAAAGTCTCTCCTAAGTGTGACTTAGGAGAGAGAAAGTCTCTCTTAAGACTTTCATGAAACGGACCCCAGGCGCGGCGGAGTACTGCAACGTTAACGTGTACGCGCAGCTGCTTTACCTAGCTAGTTGCATGTATTGCGGCCTTTATACCTACTGCTGTGTTTTTACTTTTGACTCTGATCTGCTACGTGGACCACAGTGATCCCAAAATCAAGACTTCATTTCAAGTTGAGAAACCGTAATTTGGTTATTTTTCTGTGTTTTTATACAAAATCATTTTCGGAAATAGACAAAGTCTAGACCTACTACTAGATCTACCGACATCTCAGATCGGCCTAACAGTCAGGCCTAACTCGATCTAACGTTAGCGTAGAATGGGTATAGACCCTGCGAAGTTTGTGATTACTGTGACTGTTGTGGTCGAATCATGACGAGTGTTTGAAAGCAGTACACAGGGTGGTTTACAATTCTCGGCCTTAATTGTTACATTTATTTTGGGGCCTTCCTGAGTTGGCGGTCACTAATTTAGTACTGTGATTGTGGACAAGGTGTTGTATAAAACGAATAATTTATGATTTTGTTCGTGCATTGGGGCACGTAATACCGCACTCGGCGCGAGATTCGCCACTGGTCTATTCAACGCGGCGCTACGCGCCTTGTTGAATAGACCAGTGGCTTATCTCGCGCCTCGTGCGGTATTCGTGCCCTATGCACTCACAACTCATAAATTATTCGTATAATAGTGGACTCTTTCCATAATTGTGCTATTAACACTTATGCTTGATATTACACAACCCCTATTTTATAGCCTGCAATAGTGGACCCTTTCAAAAGAGGGGTAGCTGTGCTATTAACAATTAGGCCTGATAGTACAAAACCCTATACTATAAAACCTGCAATAGTGGACCCTTTTCATAGAGACTGTACTATTCACAATCACGTTTGATAGTAAACAACCTTTATTATATAACCTGCAATAGTGGACCCTTTCCATAGAGACTGCCACTGTGGACATTTACTAGCAGTTTGACTAGCAGCATGGCAAAGGAATTTTCTGTTAGGGGAGGGGGGTGTCACAGATGGCTTGCCGACTTGTTGGTTTTAGAAAGTGATGACCATTTATTTATGTTTTTTGTTTTTGTTTACTGTTTTAAGGGGCGAAACACCACCAGTCGGCAATCGCTAATGAAATTGTGGCCATTTTACTACCATTAGTGCTTCATTTGCTGTCACTCCATTTTCCAACTGAGACATCACTTGCCTCTCAGTGCTATGCTGCTGCATATATACATGTATACATGTATGTACATGCAAAACATGCTGGCTATCATGCAGGTGTTACCATGGGTGGTATTCTGAGGTCGTAATTAAGTCTGTAATTAACTTCGTGATTAAGTCGTGAAGTTAATAGGCCCTTAATCATGGGCAAAATCGGTATTCTGAGGACGTAATTAAGGTATGATTAAGTCCCCTGTAATTATCTTAGGTCCCTCCCATCTAATTGTTATTCCATCCAATCAGACGCGTTGTTAGAAGCCAAAATGATGATTACACGCGCAAATATGCCCTTAATGAGCGCTCCTGCACGCCACCTGTAATTACAACACAAGAGCTCCGTGCGCACACTCCGGTATTTGATTACAACCCCTCACCTACGCACGCGAAGACCTCAACCTCTTTGCTCACATAA
Organism: Diadema setosum; assembly: GCF_964275005.1. NCBI lineage: Eukaryota > Metazoa > Echinodermata > Echinoidea > Diadematoida > Diadematidae > Diadema > Diadema setosum. The sequence goes on from NC_092699.1 coordinate 9,108,536, forward strand.
AATGACAAAATTCCTCGAAGATCGGCTATATTTCTTTTTTTCTCTGACTTACGGATACCATGATAACAAGATTCAACCGCTCCTCGGTTACCGAAGACGGTAAGCATCGTTGTGGCAGAGAAAACACGATGTAATGCGTGATATCGGAGTAGTTAATGACACTCTTTGGTATCATTAAATTTTCCATTAACTTTCATACTTAATTACACACTCAGAATACCGATTCGTAATTAACTCTGTGATTAAGTCCACTCAGAGGTGCACGCGCATTGATACACGCAAACGCATAGGTCCTTCCCGCCAAAACGCTTGTTGCTATGGTAGTTGATATATCCCCTACTTAATCATGCTCTCAGAATACCAATTCGGTAATTAAGTGCTAATCAGACACTTAATTAGCTCTCAGAATACGGCCCCAGGATATCATGTATATGATACAAATGTACATATAACAATATGATTAATTCTGAAATGCAGAAAGTGTATTCTTGGTTTACTGCAAATCGTTTGGTTTTAAATATTGATAAAACATGCTATATGGTATTTTAGGACAAAGAATAAGGTAATAGATGAAGATGTTTTACAAATATATATAGGTAATGTCAAAATCAAGCAGGTCAATAGAGTAAAATTTCTTGGTGTTACAATTGATGATGGGTTAACATGGAAAGGTCATTTTGATGATATTTGTATCAAAATAAGCAGAATTGTTGGTGTCATGAATTATCTGAAACATATATTTCCTTTAAAAATTCTTTTGACAATGTATCATACAATGATTTCCCCACATTTAACGTATTGTGCAATAATATGGGGTCATAGTTCGTTATATTTATTGAATCGTGTTTTGATGTTACAAAAGCGTGCAATAAGAATACTCTGTAATGTAAATCCGTACACACACACACACACTGCAATACTGTTTAAGAAATTGAAAATTTTGAAAATTGATCAAATTGTGCAATTACAAGTGGCTACATTTATGTTTTCATACTTTAAAGGTGTCTTACCTGTCACGTTCCATAATTCGTTTACCCCAAATAGTGCAATCCATGCCTACAACACTAGACGTGCCAACGAGATATGTGTACCTTTTTACCGATGTAAGTTCTCAAAGACTACAATTAGATACACTGGAGCAAAATGCTGGAATGAGTTGCCAATTATTATTAAAGAGAGTCCAATACTGTCATCTTTTAAACGTAAATACAAAATGTTTTTAATCCAAAGTGCAATTGAGTAATTACTGAAATAATTTTGCCATTTTCCCCTTTCTTATTGTTGTGATGTTTCTTTGTTGTTTTTGTTCCTTTAATGTAAATTGGGTCCTATTTATTGTTGTAAGGGAATCGGCCACAATAGGCTTTATACGGCCTTTACTGATCCCTCACGTGCTATGTATGTATACATTTTTCTCTTCTGTTTTATTGTGAACGTGATGTTTTCTTTTTAGCATGTGAAATAAATTTGAATTTGAATTTTGAAATATACATGTACATGTATATCTAACATCAAATGATTTGGGGTGGTATTGAGTTGGCCTTAAATCAGATGTTGGAAAACAGGGAAATTGTTGCTGACTTTTGAGGATCTGGGTGATTCCATAGTTAAGGGACACACTTTGTGACATTTTTGTATTCCCCCTTATGCAAGAAACCAATCTGTTATCTTGCTAGTAATATAACATGATCAAACATTTTGTACATTAAACAGTGAATTAGGCATCGCACAAGTTTTTGTGTATACCACTTTTTTGTTACAAAAGTGATATTTGCACGATAATTTTGTGCAATTTCCAAAATTGGTTTTATTTGTAAAGGAGACACACACACACACAAAAATGAGTGTGTCCCTAATTTATGGAAACATCCATCTGTTGTATGGCATGTGTAAAGGACTAGTAATTCTGCCATGCTTAGAGCTGGGCTTGGACAAAGAAAATGAATATGGATATTATCAGTATTGATTAGGCAAGCGATATGTGATCCTTTCATGTAACAGTTCGCTTGTTCCCATGTTATACATTATGGGCCATTTTTAATTTTCAGAGTTTTAAAATGTTGATTTTTTTTTTCCAATACTTTTGGGAAACTCCACCGACCCACCCCATTTCTGATTAAACAAAATTACAATTGTAATTTGTGTTTCATTTTTCACCCTTTTTAGGAGAAAAGGGAGAATTTGGATTTTCTATTTTTTGTATTATTATTTTTTTTTTTTGCCTTGAACCACCCACACAATTTGGGGGAAAAAATGAAATACATCAACATTACAAATTATCAATGGCCCCTTGCTCGGTTAAATTTAATGTTGAAAAACAAAATTAAAAGCTACATGTGATTTCAGGTTTTGCAAAATGGGGCAAAAAAAAATTGATTGCAGTGTCACCTATATTTTGTCTCATATGTAACAGAATTGATGCCTCAAGTGAAGGGAGCTGCTTGGCAAGATACATCAATGATGAAGAAACAAAGCCCAACTGCAGAATGAAGAAGCTTGTATTTAACAATGTTCCCCATCTGTGTTTGTTTGCACTGACTGACATCAATCAAGGAGCTGAACTTAGATACAACTATGGAGAGGATGACTACCCATGGCGTAAGGTACTGGCACATGTTTCAAATCCTTTCATTGTTGTGAACCTCCTCAAAGCTTATCTAATCAGCTGAAGCTTGTGTAGCCCTAAATGCACTTTCCTGCGAGCTCTTTGAGATACATAATTGTTTTATATCACTCACTTTGCTTGCCTTCACCCCTATAATTATGCTAAATTCATAATCATTTAATTCACTAATTCATCATCTTCCACTTCAAACTGCTGGGTTTCGGTCTGTTTAATTATCCAAAAGTGCTAAAGACGGCATTGGAGAAGGGGTAGATGTGCCCCCTCACTTTCAAGGGGGGGGGGTGGCAAGAGTACCTTCACAACCCCCACCCACACTTTTGTATCACATGGTGGCACTGAAACATCTTATCTGGTGTTCTTTGCCATCTGAAAAGTCCCTATTACTGGAAATGAAAAAAGGAGGTTCTCACTTCTCAAATAAACTATTTTTGCCCCTATTGGAAAATTTTTGCCGGCGGTCATTGGTCATTTGCCTCCCATCCCCCCCCCCCACCCAACTTTTCAACTAGTTGCTATGCCTGTAAAAGATTAAGCCAAGTTTTTGGCAAAGGGAGCAACAATTTTTGTACAATTACACACAGTACGCTTGCACAGCAATATTCCGTAGAAAGAGTGTCATCTGCTTGGTTTGAGTATATACAGTCCTGAATTATCCTATTGTTTCTTTATAAATACAAATGTGATCCCATTTTCATTCAAACATGCAATTTATAAGGAACAGGTCAAATTCTTTGGCATCAAAATCATAATCAGTACAAATGACGTTTATTTTCCTTTTCATCCTTTTTTATATGTTGAAGTTAGAACCCAGGCTAAGGCAGCTGGTCAGTCAAGTCCCCTCCAGGAAGACGTAACATCCACATTAAACCAAATTGCCCTTCTTGATGCATCATCTCATGCCACTGCTGCAGATATGGGCAAACCTACACCTTCAGCTGGTCAGTCAAGTCCCCATGAAGACAGTAATGCATGTCCATTCAACCTAGCTGCCAGATGTAATGGGTCATCTCTTGCCACTGCTGCTAGTCTGGACAGGCTTACACCTTCAGCTGGTCAGTCAAGTCCCCATGAAGACGGTGAAGCATGTCCATTCAAACTAGCTGCTGGATGTAATGAGTCATCTCTTGCCACTGCTGCTAATCTGTGCAAGCCTACACCTTCAGCTGGTGAGTCGAGTCCCTATGAAGACAGTGAAGTGTGTCTATTCAACCTGGCTGGCAGATGTAATGAGTCATCTCATGCCACTGCTGCAAAGCTGGGCAAGCCTACACTATCAGCTGGTCAGTCAAGTCCCCATGGAGAAGACGGTGAAACTAGTCCTTTGAGCCAAGCTGTTAGACATGGTGAGTTGTCTAATGTTGCCATTCCGGATCTTCAGCAAGAAGGAGAAACGCAAAATAGCAGTATCCATCAGGAAGACAATGATCCATGCAAACCCAGTAAAGCCCTCAGACGAGTTGAGTTTCCACATGCCACCTCTACTTTTGCAGACACTCAGGCATATTCGGCTGGTGAAACAAGTCCCCATCTGGAGGAATGTCAACCACCTAAATCCAGTCTATCTGCCGGTGTTGAGCCACCTGTCACTGCCAGTCTGAGCATGCAGACACTTCCAACTGCCAGTTCCAACCAGGAAGGCAATGAAACAAGTAATTGTTACAGTGCCAACCAAACAGTGAAGTCATCTGATGCCACAGCTGTGATTTTTGCCAGTGATTCTGAAGATTCAGATCCCGATGATCCCGATTATGTACCTGACCCTGATTACGTACCGGACTCAGCCACTGATGGTGATGTTAGCTGTTCTGATGACATCTTGCAGATTCCAGGAACTAGACGTAGAAAAAGAATTTCCCAAGTTTCTAATACTTCAGACAGAAGTGGATATCCACATCCCGATTGTGATAGTGATGATGCTAGTGTCGTGTTTGACTGTGAACCTAGAGATTCCATTGGGGCAAACAATCAACAAGCTGAATCTTCCGATTGTCAAAATCCCAAGGCCTCCAGTTCTTCATGTGAGCAATCTGACATCGAGGTCTTAAGCACATCAAACGAAATTGGAAGACGCAGGTGGGATAAGCCACAGTTCTGTCCCTTCTGTTTGAAGGGGCAAAAGAAGTTGCCACGTCATCTTACTACAGAGCACAAAGAACGCCAGACAAAGAAGATGTGGAGTGATGCTGAGAAGGAAGCTGTCAACAGGCATCTGGGGATTTTCCTAGGAACACGAAAAATTCCTGGAAAAGAACCAATCACCTCAGCAATGAAAGCTGCTCCACAAATCTTCAAGGGTCGCACATGGAGAAATATCAAGGATTTCGTGAGAAACCAAATCAGGAAAAAAGATCCACTAGGGTTTCTTCAGAAATGTTAAATGAATGAGGTGTTCCAGTCAGGCATGTTACCACCATTCTGAGGTTCTCTGTATGTTTTTGGTTCAGTATTGCTCGTAGGGGAAGCTGTGCTTGAATGTTGAACTGATGTGCTGGCAGGTACAGTCTGGCAATTTTTCGCTGTCTGCAGTTCACAAAGTTCACAAATGAAGGCATTTGTTTGAAAGACAGTAACTTTTCCCTGTAATGCCAACCGTTATGCTGAGGGTTTAAAAAGTACCGGTATATTATATGATCCCGAGTACTTTGAAGTTGTGTAAAAGTTAGAGCTGTTGGCAAATAGAAGGCTTTTCTGCAGTGGCATGGGGGGGGGGGGCAGTTCCCCCTGTGGGAACCTATCCCCTTTGTTGCCCTGTGTTGAATTTTAAGAAGAGGTATCTTTTCCCTGTTTGTAGTGTTGGGGGAAGGGCTGCCTTCAAGCCAAATCCAGTGTTAAATTTAGAGGGGAAAAAACCACGTACAAACTTTGGTGCTTCCGACTTGTAAAATTTCCTAGTGAGGAAAGTGTGAAAAAGGAAATAGTCCTTGCTTGTCAGTGCACATTTTTAGACAAAATTTTAAGGCCCCTGCACCCAATCAAAATTACCTCTTAAACCCTAAAAATAGCCGAGCCCCGTCCCCCCCCCCTCAACGAAAGAGGCTGTTTTGTAGTTTTGTAGTTGAATTCAACTCAACAAATAGCCAATTTCCCATTTGCACTTCTGATGACATGTTAACATGTTTGTTTAGTTATTCTTTTGTGATGGTGATGTTCTGAGTGACTGATCATGAAACATGTAAATGTGCACATCCTAAAATAGTACGTTAAATTTCTATGATCTTTTTACAGCATCAACTTCTTTGATTTGTAGACAACTACTGGTAACTTCTGATCAAAATTTAGAAAGAAAGCCCTCTGCATTTTGGGTTCTACATGACTTGCAGGGGCAGTTGTGCTTGAATGCATAACTAGTGGACTGGCAGGTACAGTCTGGCAATTTTTTGTTGCCTGCAGTTACATGCAGACGAGTCAACCATTTCAAAACGTTTGTGATTCCCTGCCAAAGTTAATGTGCTCATAATTCTCTACCAATTTAAGCCAGTACTTCTGCAATTCATAGACAAGATTTCAAAGATGTAATTGAAAATATAAAGCAGTGCAAATGCCTTTTTACAGGCCATTCATAATTTTCAATGATTTACAATTTTGATTTTGTTTTCCCAAGTTTTTTGACCCACCCACCTACCCCTAATTTTGATTGGAAAAGCTGATTTGTTTTTTTCATTTTTCACACATTGGTTTGAAAGTGAAACCAATTTCAATTTTCGAATTTTTGGTTTGACACACACCCACAATTTTTTGAAAAAAAAATCGAAAATTTAAAACATTGTGAATTATGAATGGCCCCTAAATTTTGATATCATTTTTAAAGTGTTCTCTTCATATGTTATGTAAATTTTATGATGATGTAGATACAGGATGGGATTATATATATATATATATATATATATATATATATATATTTATATATATATATATATATATTGTTTGTTTCAAAAACTGTTCATGTTCTACCCACAAATATGTGTAAAGGGTTGTCCTTTTGCAAGTTATGAGTAATTGAGACACATTTTTGCTCTAATGCAAACCTTTATGCTGAGGGTTTAAAAAGCATATTATATGTACTTTTAGGTTGTGAAAAAGTTTGAGCTGTTGGCAAATGGAAAGTTTTTTTTTTTTTTTTTGCAGTGGCACGGGGGGGGGGGGGGGGCAGCTCCCCCTGTGGGAATCCTTCCCTGTTGTTGCTCTCTGTGGAATTTTGGGATTTTAAGAAGAGGCATCTTTTCCCTGTTTGTAGTGTAGGGGGAAGGGCTGCCTTCAAGCCAACTCCAGTGTTAAATTTAGAGGGGAAAAAAACCATGTACAAAGTTTAGGGCTTCCGACTTGTAAAAAAATTCCTAGTGACATAAGGGTGAAAAGGAAAAAGTTCTTGCTTGTCAGTGCACACTTTTAAACCAAATTTTAAGACCCCTGCAGCCAATCAAAATTGCCTCTAAAACCTTAAAAATAGCTGAGCACCCCCCCCCCCTTCCCCAAAGAGGCTGATTTGTAGTTGAATTCAACTCCTGGAAAGTTTCCACTTGCACTTCTGACGACATGTTATTATGTTTTCGGTTATTCTTTTGGGATGGTGCTGTCCTGAGTTTGTATGTTTTTCTTAGAATTCAAAAAGGCTAAAGCCCATATGTTTCCTGCCCCAAATTAAGAGTTTTCTTTTTACAACCTTTGTGGAATTGAAGTGAAGAAATCCTTTTTCGTTACAGTTGATGTGTTATAAGAAGTTTTGAGTTGAAGATTTATTAATACGTTGATGTTTTATATTGCTATAAAAGTTCACTAAGTAAAGCAGAAGTATACCTTCAAATCACTCTGCTAAAATTACAAGATTCAGTTAAGTGATCGAGCATTGATTTATAGAATTTCAACCCGGATTTCATTTAAGTTTAATTTATAAGTGCTTAATCCAGTTTACATTTTAGAAAATGGGTTGGTTGCAGACCCCAATTTTGCCACGGGTTTTTCAATAGCAGACCTAAGATGATGTTATTCTTTGTTTGCATGTGTGTGTCCATCTGGGAGCTTGGTTCATTTTTTTTTTTTTTTTTTTTGGGGGGGGGGGGGTTTGGTCACCACAGGTCTAAGTTCAACTGGAGTCACTCATGAGGTTCAATTGGGGTCACTCCTTATCACATGCCACCTCCTAAGTATTTTTCATCGCCAAAAAAGTTAGTTTTTGTAGATTCATTTATTTCTTCACTAATGTAGATACATGTGTGCAAGAAAATGCCATCTTGATAATGGTTGATTACTTTCAGGTTATTACATTTTTAGAAAACAGACCAATTGGTCCATGCATGACCTAATTGATACCACAGATAGCAATGAATAAATCAAACAATGCTTTGAGATCATAAAGTCAGTTGTGTTTTGTGTGATTGTATTTGGCATACCTGGTTTGAAAATTAATTTGTCCTCCAAATCAGCTGTACCTTTATTACAAAATGATTGAAACAGTATATTTGACTATGCCACCGTGTGCATTAATTAGTTAAGCCTTTTATGCCTCTCGTTTGAGTCAGTGGATGAGTTGTTTTATTAGTCTTTACCTACCTGTAAGACTTGTTTGACTTAAGGCATGAAGATATGTATGCATACATAGAAAACCAGAATTTGGACCTCTGTTGACTGCCAATGTGGACATTTGACAGTATACACTTCCTTCTTTTAAGATCCGCAAAAGTGGACAGTTTAACCCCTTCTCTCCAAATCTGCAAAAATTCGACCCCTGCATATACAGACTATGGCTCCGTGGACAAAGACTTGACAATAAAACCTACAAAAGTGGACCCCTGTATATACAGATTATGCCACCGTGGACTACAAAACCTATGATTGCAAAACATGTTATATAGTGGACCCCTATAGACCTTATTTATGGCCGGCCATATTTAAAATTGAAAGTGAGGCTAACTCCTCATTTTGGGGGAGTGGAAAGATGAAATTAAAGCAACAAATTTAATGACATGACATATTGATATTTTTCAACTCTAATCAATACTTGTATCTTCAAAATTGGAATCAATATACCTTATTGTTTCAAGCCAAATTAGTCTGGTGCACAGTTTACAATTATAAAAAGGTAGTACGATCAAATGTGGCTTCACCCTGAATAAGACCTGTACATAGAGAATATTCCACTGTGGTGTTATACTGCACAATTTGGTTAACATAAATTTAAATTTATACACTATTCCACTGTAGACATTAACTTTCAGCTTGACAATACATATCCCTTGTTATAAAACCTGCAAAAAAAAAAAAAAAAAAACTCTTGTATTTCCAGACTATGCTACCGTGGACTTTATGCTTAATTGGCAGTACACATCCCTTCTTTACAAACCTGCAAAAGTGGACCCCTACAACATTATGACCGACTATACCACCGTGGATATTATTGGTTTAATATCTTTGTTGATTTTTTGCCAACATTGTCACCTACGCTAGCTCAATCGCATTCCCCTATGTGACCATGTGACTAACTATGCTATGTACATTGGTTAACATCTTTGATTGTTTGCCAATATTGTCGCCTACGCTAACTTAATCGCATTCGCGTGAATTATGGGTAAATCTGCACTAAAATACCCCTGTATTTCCAGGCTATGCTAGCGTGGACGTTAGGCTTGGACGTAAGCACCCCTTCTTTACAAACCTGCAACAGTGGACCCCTGTATTTCCAGACTATGTCACCGTGGACGTTAGGCTTAGCAATACAAAACCCTTCTTTACAAACCTGCAAAAGTTGACTCCTATAGGATTGACTATACCACCGTGGACATTATTGGCTTAATATCCTTAATTGCCAACACTGTCACCAACGCTAGCTTTATCGCATTCGTGTGAATTATGCATAAACCTGCGAAAGTGGATTTCTGTATTTCCAGACTTATGTCACCGTGGACGTTAGGCTGACAATACGCACCCCTACTTTACAAACCTCCAAATTAAAGGTGGACCCCTATGTGACCATGTGACTAACTATACTAGGTACATTGGTTAACATTTTTGATTGTTCGCCAATATTGTCGCCTAAGCTAGCTTAATCGCATTCGCGTGAATTATGGGTAAATCTGCACTAAAATACCCCTGTATTTCCAGGCTATGCTAGCGTGGACGTTAGGCTTGGACGTAAACACCCCTTCTTTACAAACCTGCAAAAGTGGACCCCTTCAATATCATGACCGACTAATACCACCGTGGATATTATTGGTTTAATATCTTTGTTGATTTTTTGTCAACATTGTCACCTACGCTAGCTCAATCGCATTCCCCTATGTGACCATGTGACTAACTATGCTATGTACATTGGTTAACATCTTTGATTGTTCGCCAATATTGTCGCCCACTATAGCTTGATCGCATTCGCAAGAATTATGCGTAAATCTGCACTAACCAGTCCCTGTATTTCCAGGCTTTGCTATCCTGGACGTTGGGTTTGGCAGCACACCCCTTCTTTACAAACCTGCAACAGTGGACCCCTGTATTTCCACACTATGTCACCGTGGACGTTAGGCCTGGCAATACACGCCCCTTCTTTACAAACCTGCAACAGTGGACCCCTGTATTTCCGGACTATGTCACCGTGGACGTTAGGCCTGGCAATACACACCCCTTCTTTACAAACCTGCAGCAGTGGACTCCTGTATTTCCAGACTATGTCACCGTGGACGTTAGGCCTGGCAACACACGCCCCTTCTTTCCAAACCTGCAACAGTGGACCCCTGTATTTCCGGACTATGTCACCGTGGACGTTAGGCCTGGCAATACACACCCCTTCTTTACAAACCTGCAACAGTGGACTCCTGTATTTCCAGACTATGTCACCGTGGACGTTAGGTTTAGCAATACACAACCCTTCTTTACAAACCTGCAAAAAATCTAGTTGACCTCTATAGGACTGACTATACCACCGTGGACATTATTGGTTTGATATCCTTAATTGCCAACATTGTCACCAACGCTAGCTTTATCGCATTCGCGTGAATTATGCATAAACCTGCGAAAGTGGACTCCTGTATTTCCAGACTTATGTCACCGTGGACGTTAGGCTGACAATACACACCCCTACTTTACAAACCTCCAAAGGTGGACCTCTATGTGACCATGTGACTAACTATATTAGGTACATTGGTTAACATTTTTGATTGTTCGCCAATATTGTCGCCTAAGCTAAGTTAATCGCATTTGCATGAATTATGCGTAAATCGGCACTAATCGACCCCTGTATTTCCAGACTATGTCACCGTGGACGTTAGGTTTGGCAGTACACACTCTTCTTTACAAACCTGCAAAAGTGGACCCCTATATGACTGACTATACCACCGTGGACATTATTGGTTTAACAACTTTGATTTTTTGCCAACATTGTCGCCTACGTTTGCTTAATAGCATTCGGGTGAATTATACATAAACCTGCACAAGTGGACCCCTGTATGTCCAGGCTATGCTATTGTGGACGTTAGGCTTGGTAGTACTCACCTCTTCTTTACAAACCTGCACAAGCGGACCCCTGTATTTCCAAGCTATGCTACCGTGGACGTTGGGTTTGGCAACACACACCCCTTCTTTATAAATCTGCAACAGTGGACCCCTGTATTTCCAGACTATGTCACGGGGACGTTAGGCCTGGCAATACACACCCCTTCTTTATTAACCTGCAACAGTGGACCCCTGTATTTCCAGACTAGGACGTTAGGCCTGGCAACACACATCCCTTCTTTATAAACCTTCAACAGTGGACCCCTATGTGACCATATGACTGACTATGCTATGTACATTGGTTAACATCTTTGATTGCCAATATTATCGCCTATGCTAACCGCATTCGCAAGAATTATCCATAAACCTGCACTAATTAACCCTGTATTTCAGGCTATGCTACCGTGGACGTTAGGTTTAGTGGTACACAACCCTTCTTTACAAACCTGCAACAGTGGACCCCTGTATTTCCAGACTATGTCACCGTGGACGTTAGTTTTGGCAGTACACACTCTTCTTTACAAACCTGCAAAAGTGGACCCCTGTATGACTGACTATACCACCGTGGACATTATTGGTTTAACAACTGATTTTTTGCCAACATTGTCGCCTACGTTTGCTTAATCGCATTCGGGTGAATTATGCATAAACCTGCACAAGTGGACCCCCGTATTTCCAGGCTAGCTACCGTGGACGTTAGGCTTGGCAGTACACACCCCTTCTTTCCAAACCTGCAACAGTGGACCCCTGTATTTCCAGACTATGTCACCGTGGACGTTAGGCCTGGCAATACACACCCCTTCTTTACAAACCTGCAACAGTGGATTCCTGTATTTCCACACTATGTCACCGTGGACGTTAGGCTTGGCAGTACACACCCCTTCTTTCCAAACCTGCAACAGTGGACCCCTGTATTTCCACACTATGTCACCGTGGACGTTAGGCTTAGCAATACACACCCCTTCTTTCCAAATCTGCAACAGTGGACCCCTGTATTTCCACACTATGTCACCGTGGACGTTAGGCTTAGCAATACACACCCCTTCTTTCCAAATCTGCAACAGTGGACCCCTGTATTTCCACACTATGTCACCGTGGACGTTAGGCGTAGCAATACACACCCCTTCTTTCCAAACCTGCGACAGTGGACCCCTGTATTTCCACACTATGTCACCGTGGACGTTAGGCCTGGCAATACACACCCCTTCTTTCCAAACCTGCAACAGTGGACCCCTGTATTTCCACACTATGTCACCGTGGACGTTAGGCCTGGCAATACACACCCCTTCTTTACAAACCTGCAACAGTGGACCCCTGTATTTCCACACTATGTCACCGTGGACGTTAGGCCTGGCAATACACACCCCTTCTTTACAAACCTGCAACATTGGACTCCTGTATTTCCTGCACTCTCAAAACACTCAGACGTTGGAGCATGCAGTGCACCCCCATTATAATTAACACGGTTACAACAAAATTTCAATTACAATGAAGTGAGAATTCAGTTCAATTATTACAGTGTATAGCTATATATCTTTATACACTTTGTTTGGCTATCAGAAAAAAAAAATAATGTTATAACGAATGAAAATTGCCGTCCCGATGACTTCGTTTTAACAGGAATTACCTTCACTAAAAGAGAAAAGAAACAAAGAAAAAAGTACAGTTAACTCATTCAAATACAATGTATGTCACCTTGCCTACACGAATGGTACCATCTTGTTATTGTCGTACATGTACTATACTTTTCTTGTTTTAGCCTAACTATACACAGCCCAGTCGCTGTACGTAGGTGCACACAGCGTAGTAACAGCGTCTGGTCGGGCTAGTTTTAGCCATACCTTGTTCTCAGACACCAGAAACATGTACTTTGTACTTCAAAGTTCCTCAAGACATGTACGTAAATATGACAGCAGCAACGACAACTACCACATTGTATGTTAATAGAGTCATTAACATCAATACACGAGTGAGTAGTGACACCTTTTCTTACTGAAGTACAACATCGTGAAATTTCAGCTGTCTATTTAGGCATGGAGAGACTAAGACAGTTCAGTGTTGAATTTCATTTTTATCTGCAACGCTTGTTTGTTTGTTTGTTCAAGAGGTTTTTTTTTTTTTCTTCTTTTCAAGAGTAAAATGTACGAACGAAAATATTTGGTATATAAGTGCGGCTTTCTTAGGAAAATTTAATCCTACAAACGAATTCAATATATCATTTAGATACAAAATACATTACAGCAGATTGTTGCAATTTCTTTTCCATGCCATGTCCCACGATGCAGAGGCAGTCACAATAAGCATACTGATGCATGATGTTATGGTTTTGTACAAAGCGTTTATTAAAACCTCGCTAAATCCGCAATTTCCACCCGAGTGAAGTTGTGATGTAATTGACAGGAGCAACCCGTCTTCTGATGACGGGTAGTCACTTCCGATGAATTATGAAAGTAAATTTGGTTTGCTATCGAGGTGACCTGTCAGCTCTCACATAAACTGAAGAAAATTTAGAGGGTTTTTTCCTTGTTTTTTGTTTTTTTAGTGTGTTAATGGGCATATACTTCAATCTAAATACGACAGTTTACTTTCAGCGTAAAATACAATTTTGACATCTTTTTTTTCTGCTTTGTAAAATAGGTCATGTCACCCGAGGGTTTTTTTTTTTTTTTTTTTTTTGCATTATGATTGCGATGACTTTATTTTGAAAAAGACAACGAAACAACTACTACTGACTACTAGTACAAGGCAGGCGGTTGAGAGAGTGCAGGTGAACCCCAATTGATGGAAATATGCTCTGGGACCGCGAGAATTTTCTCTTTTTATGATGACATCAGACTACAGACCCCAACCCAACCCCCATACGTTGCAACATACATACATACTGTACATACATACACACACACACACACACACACACACACACAATTTACATTACAGGACTAAAGACGGTTGCTACACAGTCCCACATGCGGGTTTGTAAGTCGCATTATTTTCTTTCTTTTGAGAAGTATGATTACATGTATTAAAAAAAAATTGAAATCTCACGTTGCAAAAACCGATTGGTCATTAAGGATATTCTGCTCATTTTGTGTCTTAGTTTGTAAACTACACATTGCGTAAACGGAGAGAGGGAGAGATCGAGAGAAAGGGGGGGGGAGAAGATTATATCGGATGGATGGTGGGGACGTTCTCCACTTTCCCCTTTACAACATCCAAGTTTTGTGTTGATTCTTGTTGTTTCGGCTTTGAAGCGTCCGCTTACCATGGCCAAATCATGACTGAGAGCTCGTTACTGCATTGTGCACTGCAAAAGTAGTCTTACACGTCTACAATGAAGAGTAACACCATGATGCCGTTTGTGTGTTATGTTAGCCTATACAAGATCTGCGCCTGGTGACAGTGAATACACGAAGCTGTTTATTCAATTTCAACGCAATAAACAAAGTTACTAAAGTGGAATGAAACCCCAAGAAATGTTTGTGTTTATGGATTGAGTAAATGCGGATATATGAGTACAACACACGAGTGAAGTTTTAGGGAATTCGTATGGTCCGTTCAAAAGTTACGGCTATTCAAAGGCCTGTTGCCGCCATTAATGAAAAAAAGAAGACTTTAACAGCCAATGACGTCATGCATAAACAGCGATATTTGAAAAAAAAAATACATATATATTATCAAGAGAATTCCACAAAATTTTTAATTATTATTTTTTTTTTAATGAGAAGTACATATCCCATCCTCGTTATAGTGATATAGACCTATATGGTAAGTGTAATATGATCCGCTATATCTTCTGAGGTTTCCAGTATGCTCGGAAAGTGAAATTATAATGCTGAATTCCGCCTTTTTGTTTTCTCTATAACTTCCATGACATCATGGAACTTTGTAGTCTTCTGATCTAGCAATGGTGACACAAAAATCTTTAAAAATGATACATTTTGAGCTAATTGTTCTATTTTCTTTTAATTTAACTCTCTTGCCCAACTAATAATTATTTCAGTAGTCCTTTAATCCACATATCGATTATACAATTCTGTATTTGGTTTTCTTTCTCCGTCAAGGAAAACGCCGGTTTTTTGGTAAAATACATTCCTAACTTAACAAAATCTTGCTATGTGTTTCGGAAATTAGCTAGCCTATCGAGTGAGTTGAGCCCGCAGATATATGCGTACTCGAAAATGTTCTCGCAATGATGAAATTTATTTTCGTTCCGTATTTCCTTTTCATTCCTTTCGTTATCAAGGGGTTCGTCTGTACAATACCGATTCATATACTCTCTTTCCTTGAGGTAAAACTGGTGAACTATTGATAGAGACCAAGAAAAAAAAAGCCTGGAGATTCACAAAAAGAGAAACTACAAACATGCATGAAAGAAATCCCGTCCATCTGTTTTTTAGCATTACATTTAGCGGCCACCTGTCTAACGCGACCAGCGGCCACACATTTCGTTTCCCGCGGTAGAATTTTACCTGTCTATAGCGGCCAAAGACCCACACGGAGCCGCAGCTGAGGCGGTAATTCTGCGTGTTTTTCAGTTTTGTAGCCGTGCCAGTCATTCATGAGCAACGTTCAGTGATCGCCACCGCTGCATTCATCACTCATTCAGTCATGATAATGCACTAGGGTAAAGATCAAAGATTAGTTGAATCAAGAAACTGGAAATAAACTCACTGTTGCGACGTTTCGCCAATTATCAATTGGCTTCTTCGGGCGAATGAAGCTCCCGATGATGGAATGGCCCTTAAATAGTGCGAGATTGTGCAGAGCGCACTGGACCTTGTCCAGCGCGCGAAAGACGGCTTGGGATTTTGCGAACGGCCCGGTCCCACGCGTGTGATAAATTGAAGCGGAGACCTCCTCTCTTGTTAAGTGTAGGTCTCTCCACACGTTCCCAGATGGCTTCCTTGACGCCCCTCTCGAACCACTTGGATTCTCTATCCAGAATAATCACTTGATTGGTGTTAAACGAATGTTTGCTGGCATTGATGTGTGTGTATACTGCTGAATCCGGGATGCTTTCTGAGTTGCTGGGTCTTCTGTGTTGGTTCATGCGAGCTTTTAGTGATTGTTGTGTTTCCCCTATGTAGAATTCATGGCAATCCTCCTGGGAACATCGGATGCCATAGACTACGTTTCTCTGTTTTTCTTTGGCGGTTCGGTCCTTGACGTGAACTAATCTCTGCCTTAATGTGTTGTGGGGCTTGAAGGCAGTAGTGATGCCCTGTTTCTGAAACAGCCTTTTGATCTTGTCCGACAAATCATGCACGTACGGGATAGTGATGGTGACTTTTCGTCCCTGTGTACCGTGGGTTCTCTGTGTGTTCTTGCTTTGTCGTTTCGGGGTGTCTGCTTTAGAGAATGCCCAGTCTGGGTATCCACATCTAGCCAGGGCGTTTTTGATGTTGGTCTTTTCTTTTTCAACCTCAGGTGGACTGTGAACTATGGTGTCTGCTCTGTGGAAGAGGGTCCTGATGACTGCAAGTTTGTGAACCAAGGGGTGATGTGACTGGAAATTAAGATACTGGTCCGTATGGGTCGGTTTCCTGTACACTGAAGTGGAGATGGTACCATTTGAATCGACGTGGACCTCAACATCTAGGAATGCCAGATGTCCATCCTTGCATGTTTCTTGTGTAAAGGAAATGTGCGTGTCCAAAGAGTTGATATGACCAAAGAAAGACGCACTCTCTTCGTCATGGAGGATGACAAAAGTGTCATCCACGTAGCGGAGCCAGATACGTGGTTTGTGTCCAGAGTAGGTACTCAGTGCTGTGGCCTCAAACTCTTGCATGTAGATGTTGGCCACTATGGGAGAAACTGGTGAACCCATAGCACATCCATGTTGTTGTATGTAGTGCTTGCCGTTGAAAGAAAAATAGGTTGTACTCAAACAAACCCCTAGCGCTTCAACAATCTGATCTATGGAAAGTGAAGTACGATCCTTCCAGCTGTCATCCCGACTAAGACATGTCCTAACCGCATTAACTGCTTCAGATGAGGGAATCGATGTAAATAAGGCACTTACATCATATGATACTAATGTTTCATTATCCGCTAGTTTGATGTGTGAAATCTTCTCAACGAAGTCTTGGCTGTTTTTCACGTGGTGAGGGGACTTTCCTACTAAGGGACTTAGAATGTTGGCAAGGTGTTTGGCAAGGCTGTAAGTCACAGAGCCAATGCAGCTTACAATAGGTCTCACTGGAATGGGATCAGGTTTATGTACCTTTGGCGGGCCATAAAATCCTGGTACTGTAGGTTCTGTAGGTGGAGTCAAGAACTGTTTTTGTCTATCGCTGAAACCACCTTCCTTGTGGATCTTATTAATGACACCAGTTACTGTCTTCCTATATCCATTGGTAGGGTTGTAGCCTATGGTCTTATAGGTCTTCTTATCGTCCAACAAATCTAGACATTTGTCAGTGTACTTGTCTTTGTCGAGCACAACTACACACCTCCCTTTATCTGCTGGTACAGTTACAATGTTCTTATCCCCTGCTAACTCTTCCAAAGCACGTCGTTCTTTTTCCGTGATGTTCGGTTTCGGTAATTCAGAGTGACATAATAGGGTACTCACGTCATGCCGTAACTCCTCTGCAGCATCAGGTTTGATGTTACCTAGTCGGATGGCAGACTCAGTAGCGGTAATCAGTTCCGATACGGGTAGTTGTGTAGGTGATGTCGCAAAATTTAGACCTTTTCCTAAGAGAGATTTTTCCTCATGTGATAATTCCCTAGATGACAGATTTCTCACCCAAATCGATGGGACGCTGGATGACACACATGTAGGCTTGCTACGTCTCCAGTTATGATCCAAATCCGCTCGTGATTCACATGTATCACGGAGCTTCGCGAATTTTCCAATATGGCGCCGTTTGGTGAGCTCGTGTTGTGCCAACTGCGCATGTGTAGTGTAATCCTTGATTTGTCGGACAACCTTGGCTGGAAACTGCTCTCCTATCTTCTTTTCCAAGCAGTTTTGATGTGCTTTCAAATTATCTAACTTGTGATTGATTTGTCTGACCCTTTCGTTGAGTAATTTCCTCTCGGCGTTCTTCAAGATGTTCAGTGCCTTATGACCTCGAACATTACTCTTTAGCTGTACGCTGGTAGGTATAATGTTGTCGTGTAGACAACGTAGGTTGAACCGCAGGTGATTACGGAAATTCGCGATTTTCCTAGCCGTCTTTTCGCTGTTTCTGCACAATCTCACACATTCCTGACCGAATTCGTGTCGGATAGACTGATGTAAATTCTTCTCATTCATCCAGTCGAAGTACAAGATCAAAGATTAGTTGAATCAAGAAACTGGAAATAAACTCACTGTTGCGACGTTTCGCCAATTATCAATTGGCTTCTTCGGGCGAATGAAGCTCCCGATGATGGAATGGCCCTTAAATAGTGCGAGATTGTGCAGAGCGCACTGGACCTTGTCCAGCGCGCGAAAGACGGCTTGGGATTTTGCGAACGGCCCGGTCCCACGCGTGTGATAAATTGAAGCGGAGACCTCCTCTCGCGCGAAAGACGGCTTGGGATTTTGCGAACGGCCCGGTCCCACGCGTGTGATAAATTGAAGCGGAGACCTCCTCTCTTGTTAACAAGAGAGGAGGTCTCCGCTTCAATTTATCACACGCGTGGGACCGGGCCGTTCGCAAAATCCCAAGCCGTCTTTCGCGCGCTGGACAAGGTCCAGTGCGCTCTGCACAATCTCGCACTATTTAAGGGCCATTCCATCATCGGGAGCTTCATTCGCCCGAAGAAGCCAGTTGATAATTGGCGAAACGTCGCAACAGTGAGTTTATTTCCAGTTTCTTGATTCAACTAATCTTTGATCTTGTACTTCGACTGGATGAATGAGAAGAATTTACATCAGTCCACTAGGGTAAAGCTTTCTTCACGACTAAACACATGCTACTGTGCAAGCAACTTGATCAACACCGGCATTGTTCAATGCATACATGTAAGTACTCATAAATGTATACTATACAGCGAGGACAATGTACATGTAGGCAATGCACACAAACGTCGGATAACCTGTCTATAGCGGCAACTCTTTTCGCCTCCCTTGGGTGGCCGCTATAGGTAGGTTTGACTGTATAGCGGCTACAGAAGCTCCTGAAGTGTCTTCTAAACCTTTTCGGATCTTTCGGACCTTTTCGGATCTCGAGAACACACCCTTGGAAGGCTTGTGCCGAAAGGGTGGGTTGGGTGGTGGCGCGTCGCGTTAATGGGAACACCACCCTTCGTCCAAAGCCCCCTCCCCCGGTTTTGCCGAAAGGGTGCGTTGGGAGCGTTGGGTCGCGTCGCGTTGACTGGAACCCCACCCTTCGTCCAAAGCCCCCCCCCCCCCCCCCCCCAGTTTTGCCGAAAGGGTGCGTTGGTACTTTTTCACATGTAATATTAAAAGACGAATTTTGAATTTATATTTAACCTTCAAACAACCATTTCAAAGAGGCTATCGTCCGGATCGATTTACACTCTATATTACCACTTGGTCTACAGCCAGTTGGTCTAATAGACTGTTTAATATCAGTTGGTCTAATAACCAGTTGGTCTAGTCATCATTTCGTCCAATTACTGTTTGGTCTAATTGTTATTTGGTTTAATTACTATTTGGTCTACAGACAATTCGTCTAATAATAGCCATTTGGTCTATTTTTGGTCTATTATGAGTTGGTCTAATTGCATTTCGTCTAATCATCAAATGGTCTAAAATAAAACCAAATTTGTCCAATATAAATTTGGTGAACACATCAATAAAAAGCCCCCCCCCAAAAAAAAAAAAAAAAAAAACAGTTGGTCATATAGACGAAACGATGATTGGACCAAATGGTACGTGATTAGACCAGGAGGCTGGCTATTAGACCAAATGACAATAAGATCAATGGTTATTAGACTAAATGGGTGTAGACTAAATGATGATAGACAGAGGCTAGACCAACTGGGCAATGGACCAAAATTAATGATGTGTACACCAAATTTATATGGGACAAATTTGGTTTTATTTTAGACTATTTGATGATTAGACGAAATGGAATTAGACCAACTCATCATAGACCAAATCGGTATTTGATGATATAAATTGGTGTTAGACCAAAAATAGACCAAATGGCTATTGTTAGACGAATTGTCTGTAGACCAAATAGTAATTAAACCAAATAACAATTAGACCAAACAGTAATTGGACGAAATGATGACTAGACCAACTGGTTATTAGACCAACTGATATTAAACAGTCTATGAGACCAACTGGCTGTAGACCAAGTGGTAATGGAGTGTAAACAGATCCGGACGATAGCCTCTTTGAAATGGTTGTTTGAAGGTTAAATATAAATTCAAAACTCGTCTTTTAATATTACAGGAGAAAAAGTACCAACGCACCCTTTCGGCAAAACCGGGGGGGGGGGGTCTTTGGACGAAGGGTGGGGTTCCAGTCAACGCGACGCGACCCAACGCTCCCAACGCACCCTTTCGGCAAAACCGGGGGGGGGGGGCTTTGGACGAAGGGTGGTGTTCCCATTAACGCGATGCGCCACCACCCAACACACCCTTCCGGCACAACCCCCCTTGGAAAATGCAAATAATTATCTAGTCTTCACAGAAGCAATTCTGAGTTTCCTTACAACTACAATACATTATAATAATTTATGTAGTTATGATGATATAGGCAGCATCATTGTAGGTATCTTTAAAGCCTGACATTTTCTGCATCCTGCATCACGCCAGTAAAAGTCGTAAATGTGAAGATAAGCATGCATCCCGCCGTAACGTAGCCGGAAGCAGCACTCCCATCTTACCAGACTAACAGAAATAGTTCGGTTTACATCTCGGATGGTAATGCCCGATATACCCTCTAGAAACGTGCTTTCAAAGAAGGCAGTTTAGTGAAGCGTTGCTAATATGAAGACGTCACATGCATTCTCTCGTATTCGATTCTTCAGTACCTTCACCGATGTTCGAGAACTCCTCTTCCGTATCAAACCCATGACCGAGCAGAGTGAAAAGAGCTTACTGCGTCATTATGTGCGTGTGTGATTGTTTACATGTCTATACATACAGACATGTTGGTGTACATACAATAAATACATATACATGTACATTAGAACAGGTATATATATATATATATATATATATATATATGTACATAATAGAACAGGTATATATTACTTTTAGATATATATATGTATATATAATATATATATATATATATATATATATGTATATATATATATATATATATATATATATATATATATATATATATACATATATATATAATACATTATGAAGAAATAAACTGGTAATGCCTTTTTTGCAAATAAAGAATGAGTTTATTCGACTCAAATTTTCAGCGGCCTCCGCCTTCTTCAGGAGTTTTGACAATGACGGTATCAAAGCAAAGCAAAATAAAAAAAAAAAATGAGTCGAATAAGCTCATTCTTTATTGGCAAAAAAAAAAAAAATGCATTACCAGTTTATTTCTTCATTTGTTCGTGGAGCCAATACGTTAATTCTCAACATGTATATATATATATATATATATATATATATATATACATGAAGAGTTTGTTTGCAAAAACTGATAAGTCCATATTTGCCAAATGGAGATATTTGCGATTAAAGGTCAAGAAAAATAAAGAGAATAATAAGAAAAATTTGCTTCTTTTGACCATAACTTTAAAAATGTACCTTTATATGTAGTGACCGATATATCATTTAAAAGGTATTATTTTGTACTTTATGACAGAGACCGTACTTCAAAATCTTCAAAAATGGACTTATCGGTTTTTGCGAACAAACTCTTCATATATATATATATATATATATATATATATATCGTGTCATTGATAAAGTAAACTTGCATTCATAAACAGTTTGATTAGTTCACATGACATGACGCTATATGAAGACGCTATGTTCGTTAAAAAAAAAAAAAAAGATGGAATTTTTACCTATATCGAACACTATAGGCATATCAAACAATTTTTGGATTTTTGCCTTTTTAATAATGATTTTGTTTTCTTTTGACGCTTTTGATTTGCCTTATTTCTTGGGTATTATTTTTGTGCAAATAAAAAAAGAAGAGAAAAGGTCATTCCTTTAGAATGGCCTCCCCTCTATGTAACCCATTCTCACTGTGTTAAAAGTATTGTTTCCTAAAGAAAATGTTCAAGTGTCACCGAGAAGACGAGATAATTCCTCGCCATCTCGACCTTTTCAGCTTTTCAGCCTATTACATGTATTACGTATATAGTGCATGAATAATTTGTAATCCATCCTAGTTCGTGTTCTTCCTATAATCTATTCGTATTGACAGTAGGATTTATGCAAATGTCTGGAGTTCTGTCCTATTATATAGTATCATTCTGTTCTAAATTATATCATATATATATATATATATATATATATATATATAAAACGAAAAATCCAGAAATATACTAGTAATGCATTTCCTTTGCCAATAAATATTGTACTCGAATTTTCGGTGGCCTCCACCTTCTTCAAGAGTCTCGACGGGAAAAAATGAAAACAGAAAGCTTAGGACACCAGACTACACACTGGTAAGACCATTCTGTTACTTTGGTGGGTTAAAGGATGTGTACAGTTCTGGTCGA
The DNA here is from genome assembly GCF_964275005.1 of Diadema setosum. Taxonomy (NCBI): domain Eukaryota; kingdom Metazoa; phylum Echinodermata; class Echinoidea; order Diadematoida; family Diadematidae; genus Diadema; species Diadema setosum. The sequence goes on from NC_092699.1 coordinate 9,131,252, forward strand.
GGTGAGGATTTAGCTTTTAACGTTTTGCAAGATATTCAGAAACTACTCTATGAGATGTCAAAGAGCATGCAGTTCTAAGGGGTATCAAAAGTTTATTCGATGAAAATCGGTTTTGAAATGGCTGAGATATCCAAAAACAAGGTGAAACAAAGATATCCTAATAAAGTTATGGCATGTCGCCTTTTATTATTAGCACTTTTTTGCATATCTCAGCCATTTGAAAACCAATTTCCATCAAATAAACGTTGAATCCTTCTTATATAGAATTACACGCTCTTTCATATATCATAAGAAGCTTTTCATTATCTCACTTAGGAATTTTCAAAGCATGAATATCTACCTCAACCAGTACTGTACAGTCCCTTTAATACACATCCTGCATTCCTGTGAATTCTGTCCATGTCGGTAGACCTGACAATCGATGCTCTCAACGACAAAGGGATGAAATACGTAAAGACGTAACAGTTATCCGATTTAATGCTCGAGAGATGTTGTATCTCGTATTTCTGTCTGTATTTTTTTTTTCAACATTTGTCGATACACACATATACGTGTATAATAATTATGAAGAACTTGCTTCCATGCAGAGGCGCTAAATCCATTGAAAAATGATGGATTTAGCAGCTTTTAGAAGCAAGCTCTTCATCAGAATTTCCATGCATTTACTTCTAAACTGAAGACAGATATGCTCTTGTTTATTCATGATGCAGCTTCTTGTTCCATTGTTAATATGTGCCTGATTGTATCCTTTGATGTCGAGATGGCGAATATGTTGAATGTGCGATACATACGTGGTTGTAGAAAACAGAGACTTGAATTATAATCAAATAGTTAAGCGAACAAGAAAATCAAGTCGATGACTGAAATTCACGTGATTGCCTTATATTGATTTTTCATTATTTCTTCTCCGATACCTTTCCTTACAAGAATTTATTCTGCCTTTGCCACGGCAGATATATTCATTTCATATAGTGCATTTGGCGATCCCCAAGCAATGCTCTCTGCTTTGCGTGTTGAGGAAAAAAAAAAAAAAAACAGTTGTTCTTTGATGGCATTAACGCGCGACTTTCGCATGATTTGCTCGCGTGAATGTCACAACGGGAAGAAGAAGAGTTCGCAAGACTTATCACACTGGAGACCCGTTAGAATCTGTCATCATCTTAACAAGTTGAAAATATCACGGCGTGCACGGAGGGACTTTAATAACCGCCAACACCGCCTCAATCCTCACGTAGAGTAATACAAGCGAGAGAACCACGTGGAGCGTAACAGAAGTCGAGATGTACGCGAGAGTTGAGTAGCATTGTCTGAAGACTTGAGCCGAGCGTGCTGATGAACTACTTGTATATAGTGTTTTCTGTGGTCACTAGAAGTTTCCTTGATGGGAATGTAAAGGGTAGAATGATGGTGACATCCACATACGCATTTGCTCTCAAAACCCCCCATAATCTTTCACACATAATATTCCACTATGTGTTGACTTGATTTGACTTGATTCCATGTCATTCTATCTATAGCGGAAAACCAAGCTGAGCAGACAGTCAAACGAAATCCCGTATTGTGCATCGTCTTGAAAAAAAAAACAACAACAAAATAATAAGCAAACAAACTTACAAATGAGCAAATTAACAAGCAAAACAAAATGCGTTCAGAATGTTTCCGTATATTTGATGGAGCGTGTTACTATAAAAGGGGGTTGGAATTGACCTATTAAAGTGTGTAATATACAACTCCCTGAAGATGATACCAAACGCACTGCTGAACACGAACATGACGACAAGATGGAGGAAGAATCACTAGGGGATCAACAGGGAAAATGCAATAATATACACACAAATAATGTTGTATTTGTAGGTCATGAGACACTTGCACACCAGCATAACTTAGTGCATTCTGTAATTGATCTTACACTCCATTGTCATTGTGGTCGACACTCGTACTTAAACGTATTCTTTCTTATTGCTCTTGTGCACGGTTGTCATGACTTTTGGACTGTTTTACTGCACACTCCTCTATGTGTGTGCTATAATCTGTAGGCCTATATGAATTCGCTTATCTGATGGGGACAAAACTCGTTCTTCCCTCGTTGTTGCTGTTTGTTGTTGTTGTTGTTTTTTTTTTTTAGATTATACCTTATTCAAATAGTTGCTTCACAGCCAATGCATGGTAGAATTTAATTTGTGCAGTCTTTTTAATTTACCGTGATACATGCAGAGATTTTTCTTCTTTAACACAAAGTCGACGAAACGTGGTCATCAGGTATCATCATGATTTAATCGAACATCATAATATTTTTTGAGGAGGAAGATAAAGCTACGTTAAAATACTAGTATTTATTTTCCTGGTTGATTTTGCCTATAAAGTGAAGAAGAATAGGTGTAGTCTACCTGTTGGTTGATTTGTTTTCATTTTCCATCTGAGACGCTGAGAAGTAGTAGTAGTAGTAGTGGTAGAAGTAGTAGTAGTAGTAGTAGTAGTAGTAGTAGTAGTAGTAGTAGTAGTAGCAGTCTAGTATTAGTAGTAGTAGTAGTAGTAGTAGTAGTAGTAGTAGTAGTAGTAGTAGTAGTGGTAGTAGTAGTAAAGTAGTAGTAGTAGTAGTAATGATAGTAATAGTAGTGTAGTATAGTAGTAGTACAGTAATTAATAATATTAGTAGTATTACAGTTTTAGATACAAAGGGATAGACTGTGAAGAAAAAAAAAAGACGTAACACAAATTGACTGGATTCAATCATACTGGTCATATCATAACCATTATTATAAGCAATGTAATCGTAAAATTTCTTCGAACTCCGCATAATTTTGCTAGAGCCAACCATGGTCACGATCGCAAAGCTCAGCATGATTATCAACGCTAACAGGCATGCAGTTTCACTTGGTAATGATTAGGGCTAGGTAGTGGTGGTTGTATTGTTGTTATCGTGATCATACTGTCATGATGAGTAGCAGTAGCTACAGTTCTGTTATTGCTCATGCTCCGCTCACCGCCATCATTTGATGTGATTATAACACACCATCATAAACAATTGCTGCTTCTTATTTTCCTTTTTTTTCCCCTTGGGGTGGGGGGGGGGGATACACCTCTGCTTTCGCATTGCAGACCCTGACCTGTAGATATTACCATAGTGAACATAGAAGAGCTGAGAGGAAGGGAGAGCTCGGGAGGGAAAGGGGACAAAGAGAGGGAGGCACAAGGAAAGAAGCGTCCGTCATAGAGTCGCAGTCGTGTCTGTATCTGATGATGGACTGGAAGAAAAAAGGGATACACGCCGAAAGCCAGCTCGGTACTAAAGGGAAGGTTTACTCCATCCCATTGAGGTCATGTGAATTGAGCGAATGTAACTGTCACGACGGTATGAATTTGCAGAACACGTCATATCTGTGAAAATGTATTCAAAAGTTATACATTGTCAACATTTTGGTGTGGCCATTGCTGGATAAGAAGACCATGGACCTACAATGTAGTTCGTATAATGTCACTGGAGAACAACGATGCTAACAAAATTAGTACGAATTCCACAAAATTTCAATTTTTTTTCTGTAAACTGAAAAAGCCTTTTTGTTACATCTTAAAAACAATAATCATTCAAATTCACGTTCGTTTCCAAACTTTATTTTCACTTCTTTCAACAGACTGCACAAAAAATACGCAAATTTGATATGCATTTTAAGGAATGATACACAGGTAGAGAGACTAATTCCTCCTGCTTTCTAAATGAATAAAGATGTAAGTCAATTGCTGTTTAAGTATGCTGGAAAAAATAACAGAGGATTCAGTGAATTTCGGGTCCTTGATAGTGGCAAATCTTTAGATGTGGGAAATGATCCATAAAGATAACGATGAAGAACAAGAGGAGGACAGAGAGGGGGGTGGGTGGGAGTCGAGTAGACAGTATAGTTGACGAACGTGTCTGCATACCTGTGCAGAAATAAGAAATAGCACTGGTATAAACAGTATTGTTTACTAGCAGAGAAATACGATTAACCGTGTGATTGTAACTTTACTTAAGTAGTTATTTGTTCGTTACATTATCACTATCCTGAAGTTGTTTATTTCAGTAATCATCATGAATGTTGTGCACGGTGTGCGGAATGTTGTTGTGTGTTTTTTTTCTTCGAGGCCGAATCTCTGAAAGTCATTGTTTTGGGGTGTGTTTAGTTTTCGGAGATTTGTTTTCCTATGTTGGTTTGTTTCTTTTGAGTCTTTTTTTGTAGAAGCTGCAAGTGTTATGGGGGGGGGGGGTGCGATCTCCTCCTCCTCCCCCATCCCCATTTCCCGGCTCGCCATCATCATGATCATGTGCTTGTTATCTTGAACACAGTCCATTCTTATAATTGATACCATAGAAAAGATCATGGAATAAGGTCTTGAATCATTTCAGGTGCGTATATAATATGAATTTTACATCTTACAATATTGAAGATAATAATGTCATGCAGGGCAGGGCTCTCTCGTAGCGCAGTAGCGACACTGAAGACAGAGGTAACGGAACGGGGGGGTGCAACCTTGGGTCTTAAGGAAATGGGAAACAGACAAATACATTCAATGAAGTGTATGACTTTCGGGGATTCTGGGGGAGGGGTATCATGACAACGGTTCCACAGTCTCTCTCCCCCCCCCCCCCCCCCCCATTTACACACACACATAAGCACATACACCAACTCACACACAGGTTTCGTTGCATCAGGAAGAAGCTATACCTTTGTTAAATAAAACTGTATCATTTCAGTATCATCACTATTGGCATCAATGTTATAATTACCGTAATATACCTATAATTCTTCATTGACCTGCACTCAGAATATCTTGCTTTTACGAAGGCCTATCATATTCTAATTCTCTTGGTTGTCCAACCTTACTTTACTGTGCATTTTGTTTTTCATTTAGTTCATGGTCATTTGGTCTCTAAGAGGTTTCCCATTGTATTGTATTTGCTGTACAGTATAGGCTTCTTTGATTCTCAATTTGATATATCTTTCTGTTGGTTCCTTATATTAAGATCTATTCTGTCTACTTCTGTGACCTGAAATTGAGAAGGACCGCATGTAGCTGTCATCAACAAAACGAGTGAATAACAAGATAACAGTGTAAATAACTTCGGCTTGGACTGTTGTACGATTCACTTTACATTCCCCCGAAACTTATCCATACGTTATGCGGGTCTGTCTGTATTATGAATATAATATTCGCGCTTCACGTGTTCGGTTACTTGTGCAATCAAACGTGGTAAGAATTTGATGAACAACGCATTATTTGATCTCAGACAATATGTACAAAATAGAAAATGAAAATGGACAGGAAAGATAGATTAAACAAACATTTATAAAGTGTCTACGTGAGGAAATACTAACCGGGTGCAGCGTTTAGACCTGTGATTGTAATGGGGAAAAAATCAAAATAACAAACGGAAAACACAATTCGCAAAATCAATCAATAAATCAATATTGGGATGACATGAAAAAAACAACAACAACAAAAGAGCAATACAGCTGCATACGCAAATATCCTCCGACTCGACATTGTTGTTAGGCCTACGTAAACAAAGGACGGTTGAGTCACAGCTATAGTTCGTACTGGCGTGAAAGTAATGCAGCCCAGCACCAGAACACATTTTAACCATTTCCGTGCCAATGACATTATGCAATGTGTACAAACTCTATGGAGATTTCTGTGCCAATCAGCCCTCGAAGCATACGAAAGGTTAATGGTCGAGGTCCGGTCAGAACATGGTCTTCAGTCTCACTGTGTGAGTGTTTCGTTTTCACAGAAAAAAAAAAGAAAAAAAAAACACTTATGCATAAAGCATGTATTTGGATTAGATTTTGCCATGTCATCATGAATAATGAATCAGATGTGATAATGTTTTTCGTGTCTTTTATGTGAAGTGAATTGAAAACTAAGACGAATTAAAAAACGATCATGTATGTGGATTGGAATGGACCTTCTGTGTTAGTGGGTTCCGCTTGGTTGTGTCTGCCAAGGGACTTGAAATTGACTTGAGAAAATTTCATTTACTTATGATACACCAGCGTTACCTAATTAGATTTCACGTCATCGATTGTGCTGTCGTTTTTGGTTGGCGACCGGGAGGTGGTTTGCTTTGTATTGTTTTATTTTTTTTTTTTTGATTTGATCTGTTCTGTTTGTTGTTTGTTTTACTAATATTATTTGTGTTTGTAACGCCCTGATTCCCTCAAGAAATGTTATGCATACCATGTACAGGCTATTTAGAAAATGGTGCTTCGGGCAAGCAACTTGGGCAGAGATATATGATTCAGGTCGGGTTCTTTTTTTTTTTCTTTTAGATGAACGAAGCTGTTTATTCCAAGAGAAAAACATATAATATTTACCAAGCCTGCTTTGAAAAGGGTGAATCTTCATATATTGTCTTTTTGTTGGTGGTGTGTTTTGTCTTTTGTTTGTTTGTTTGTTTGTTTGTTTGTTTGTTTGTTTGCTTTTTGGTCTTTTCATCATAGATTTGCCTTAGTGCAACAAGGGACCATAGCTATGTTATGAAATGCAAATGCATGCTGACTTTTTTGGATTCATAATACCCTGATCATCACTTTGTGTAGCCAAAATGAAATATGGATATGTGCTGCAATTATACTCCTCTTATAATGTATTTTTCTGCTGTTTTTCTTTAAATGTATACAAAAAAGAACGATCAAATCAAAATTATATACATTACTTCATCTGTCAATCACTGAAAAGTACTGATATGCTTAACAAAAGGCATTGGAATGCACCTTTTCCTACACTGAGCGTACATGTAACTGGGATTTTTCGGCGCCGTGTCTTTTTTTTTTTTTTATCATAATACACTCTAATGGAAACGTACAAGTTATGCTCAATCTCGAAAGAGCTCATACCAATATCTCTTATTGATCATAATAATACTCTAACAATGTTTTTCAGATTATGTAACGGACAAAATCCTGGTTTGGAAGTTTATTTTTTCTATATGTTTACAAGTCATCTGTAGAAAAATAATAGAAAATATATTACATAAAATTGTGTCACATATTTGGATATTCATAGATTACTTATGCTGAAGGTATCATAAATAAACACAAGTCAAGATTTTGCATTTCATTTTCTCTTTCAGCAAGATTTCAAATTCTTGAGAAAAAACAAAACAACTTCCATCTTTCTAAACATACTAAATGCGATGACTTTCACTGAATGTAACAAAGGAAGCATGATGACATCAGCAACAATGTTGGTGACGGCATAGGGCTCACACCCATAAATATTTCCCCATAGGGATGTGTGTTAAAAATCAAATTTCAAAAAATTCTGTAAAATAGCTGGGAGAAATGAGGTGTTTCAGCTTCACTAACCTGGATAAGTGAGATATACCCTCTCATCCATCAAATTTTCAGGGTGGATTCTTCAGTCCAAATTCTGTCCAGGGGTCCGCAAAGCCAGACTACGAGTTCTTGTCACTCAAAAAATCACCTATTTTCCGTACACGTACCCAATGAAATATAGTCCCCTCAAATTCCATCAGAAAAGCTTTCATCTTCCAACCAAAATGCAGTTTGTAGAGGAATTCATACTCAATATCTACAGCCATTCAGTTTTTTGCCAAACTACATCATTGATTTTTAATCAGTTTTTTTCTTCATTTATTTTGGTATCTTTGGTACGAATTTGTGAAGGGGTCTGGGTCATTCCATTGTATTTACGGGTGTGAGCCCTATAGCCTTTTGGCAAGGCCTCGTGGCTGTGAAAGAGACTAACTGCGAGAGAACGGGTGAACCCGAGACCGAGCGGCGCAGCGCGAGGCCTTTTGAAACCTGACATGAATTTCTAATCTTGAGCATTGTTTCTCGCCGATTCTGCTACCCTATAGGGAAGCGGCCAATCAGCGACCGCATTGCTCACCACGCCGTCGCATCTAATGAATACGCATAATATGCACGTCGGCGGCTCGCCCATCCGTAGCTGCCAGCATTGCCAGCGCAGCGTTGACACGTCCTCATTAGTATGGAAGCAGGAGCCCGTCAAAAACACGGATATACGTCGCGTAGTAATTCGAATTGCTACGCGACGTAAATAATTACGTCGTGTCGTTATTCGAATTACTACGCGTCGTAATTCGAATTACTACGCAACGTAATTATTTACGTCGCGTAGTAAATCGAATTGCTACGCGACGTAATTCCGAATTACTGCTCAACGACTTAACGTCACGACATTAAATGAATTAGTGTCGTGTTGCAATTCCTAATGCTACACAACGTAAATAATTACGTCGCGTAGTAATTCCAATTACGACGCGACGCAAATAATTACGTTGTGTTGTAAATAATTACAACGCGACGTGATTCCGACTTACTACTCAACGACTAACGCAGCGAATTAACGTAGCGACGTTAAATCAACCAATGAAATCGTTCGTTATTTGCTCAGTGATGCATCACGGTGCAGGAGCCAAAGGGGTAGACACTCATTTTCCCTACAGCATTTTTGTCAGTATTTGGTTAGCGGATATGGCTGAACGAATACATATTTTCTGATACAATGTATAGGCCCCTATAATTTAGGTTTTAAACATTTCATAGGATTGTACTGTCAACGAAATGCATATGGCTCGCTGTATAGCAGGGAGGTGGAAAGGAACTTCCACCTCCCTGCTGTATAGCCAGCTTCGGTTTTCACCGGATTGCATGCGCTTCGTACTCCTCCTGGGTTTTTCACACGCTATTACGAACGATCCCATTGGTTGAATTAACGTCGCTACGTTAATTCGCTGCGTTAGTCGTTGAGCAGTAATTCGGAATTACGTCGTGTTGTAATTATTTACAACACAGCGTAATTATTTGCGTCGCGTCGTAATTGGAATTACTACGCGACGTAATTATTTACGTTGTGTAGCACTGGGAATTACAACACGACACTAATTCATTTTATGTCGTGACGTTAAGTCGTTGAGCAGTAATTCGGAATTAGGTCGCGTAGCAATTCGAATTACTACGCGACGTAAATAATTACGTCGCGGAGTAATTCGAATTACGACGCGACGTAATTATTTACGTCGCGTAGCAATTCGAATTACTACGCGACGTAAATAATTACGTCGCGTAGGAATTCTAATTGCGACGCGACGTAATTATTTACGTCGCGTAGCAATTCGAATTACTACGCGACGTATATCCGTGTTTTTGACGGGCTCCTGCTTCCATACATTAGCATGAAAGCATGCTCTGACTCATGAATTAATTATATGAATAATTCATATTCGCCTTCGTCGGGAGGTGGTAGGGGGAAAAAACCCAGGTTTCAAAAGGCATCGTGGCTGCGCCACTCGGTCTCGCGTTCATCCGTTTCTCGCAGTTCTCGGTGTAGCGAGTTAGTCTCAATCTTCAGCCACGAGGCCTTGTCAAAACGCTAGTGACGGTAGTGCATTGCGTATAACGTGTGTGTACCTTGATGCGTGTGTGGGTCATGTCTATCGAGGCTTAAAGGGACTGTACAGTACTGGTTGAGGTGGGGATTCATGTTTTGAACATTCCTAAGTGAGATAATGAAAAGCCTCTTATGAAATATGAAAAAGCATGTAATTTTAAGAAGGATTCAACATTTATTTGATGAAAATTGGTTTTCAAATGGCTGAGATGTCCAAAAAAGTGCTAATAATAAAAGGTGACATGCCCCAACTTTATGAGGATCTCTTTGTTTCACCTTGTTTTTGGATGTCTCGGCCATTTCAAAACCGATTTTCATTGAATAAACTTTTGATACCCCTGTTAGAACTGCATGCTCCTTGACATCTCATAAAGTGGTTTCTGAATATCTCGCAAAACGTTAAAAGATGAATCCTCACCTCGACCAGAACTGCACACACCCTTTAAAAACGGCATTGAAATGGGCTCTTTGGAGATTTGGAGATGTGTATGTGTATTCGTATTTGTGTTTGCAATCAATCAATGCGACTTAATTTCTAAACCGAGGTGGTTTTACTGTAAAATATACGACAAATCCTTTTTTGTTGGATTAGGATGGTGGTTTAAACGTAAAGACCTGACACTGAATATGATCAATTTGACGTGCATTGTTTTGTTTTGTTTTGTTTTGTTGATGTTGTTGCTGTTGTTGTTGTTTTTGCTTACTATTTCCCCAATACATCATCACTAACAGCAGACGTAGATTTAATGCAGTGTCTTATTTTTTTTTTTCATTTAATATGTTTCGTTTCGTTTCGTTTTGTTTTCGTTTCGTTTCGTTTCGTTTCGAGAAGCCAGTTATTAACTCCCGAATGTTTTATTATAACCATGGCTAACATAACAAATTTTGTTTTCAATTCCTTGAATAGTGATGAATTTTATGACACAGTAAGGCATTCTGAATCTGACCATGCAAATATTACTTCCACTTTGTATGAAGATTATATATCCAATAAATACAATACCTCAGCACAAGAATTTGAATACAATTTCGACTCAAATGATCCAGTTCAGAGTCCATCATGTGTTTATTTGACTGAAAATCAATATAAGAATCGTATTATGAATACAGTCAATGAAACATTGTTGTTAACTCACTTTAACATACGCAGTATCAACAGAAACTTTGACAAGTTGCGTTTACTCCTAGAAAACCCAGATCAAAAATCTTGCTCCATCAAGGGCTAACAGAAACATGGTTGAACTCCAATATAAGTCATTTGTTTTCTTTACCCGGATTCGAATTTGTATTTAGAAATAGAAACAACAAAGTCGGTGGTGGAGTTGGTTTGTACATCTCAAAAAAAAAATTAAATATATTATACATGAGGAGGTCAGTGTTATGAACGATAAACTCGAATCCCTTTTTATTGAATTGATAAATCCACATGGAAAAAACATTGTGATTGGCGTAATTTACAGACCCCCTCGGTCGAATTTGAATGATTTTCTGACATATATGCAGGATTTAGTACAAAATCCCATTACACTTAACAAAGATACATTCTTAATGGGCGATTTTAATATTGATCTCATAAAATGTAATTCCCAAAACAACCCACAAGAATTTATAGAAACATTAATGTCTGCTTCGTTTTTACCATTAATTTTTAAGCCTACCCGAGTCGCCAGTCAATCGGCTACCCTCATAGACAACATTTTTTCTAACGTTCTTCCACTTCCTGAGTCTGGTATCGTCCTCTCAGACACCACTGACCATTATCCTATATTTGCCCAGGTTCCAAAACTGACTAAACAAAATAACTATCACAAGCGACGTAAGATTACTGCAGATAAGCTTACAAGTCTCCAAAACAGCCTCAAAGAAATCGAGTGGTCCTCTGTACACAACACCACCGATGTCAATTTGTCTTATGACTACTTCATATCTACTATTTCCTCTGAAATCGATAACCATATTCCGCAGCGTAACATAAAAGATAGATATAAGCAAATTCCAAAACTCCCGTGGATAACCCAGTCCATATTAAGATCTATAAATAGAAAAAATAATCTATTTTATAAATACAGATGCAATCCTACTGAAAAAAAATAAGAAAAAATATGTTTCATATAAAAACACACTCACCACATTATTCGCGGAAGAAAAACTTTTATGTAAATCAGATAAGTCTTAATATAAAAATGATATTAAAAACACATGGAAAATATTAAAAGATGCTATGAATACACCTAACAATTCATCCAATATTACTGAAGTTCGATGGGGCGATGCCTCCAACAACACTCCCGCTGGCATGGCTGAAATTTTTAATGACTTCTTCTCTTCAATTGGACAAAATCTTTCTCAAAATATTCCTCTTTCTAGTAAAACTTTTACTGATTTTTTAGATACACCTACTCCAAAACTATATTTTTTGACCCTACATATAAAGAAGAAATAGTAAGGATTGTTGCCAATTTGAAAGAAGGAAAAAGTCCTGGCCACGACGGAATTGATAACCACCTGATAAAAAACATAATTCCTCAAATAGTGGATCCCTTAGTACATATTATCAATTCATCGCTTACAACTGGCCATGTGCCAAATAGCATGAAAATTGCGAAAGTAATTCCTATTTTCAAGAAAGGGGAGAAGGATGATGTCAACAATTATAGTCCTATATCTTTATTATCTTCTATCTCCAAGATTCTTGAAAAAATAGTTTACATCCGGACAGTACGTTTTCTTAAAACCTGTGACATATTTTCAAATGTTCAATTTGGATTCAGGGAAAACCACAGCACAACACACGCATTACTCGCCCTCATCGACAAAGTCACACACGCACTTGACACATTTTCACACACGATAGGTATCTTCTTGGACTTCTCCAAGGCCTTTGACACGATTAACCATGGAATATTTCTCGCAAAATTATCCCATTATGGCATACGTGGAAAGGCCTTGGAGTGGTTCACGAGTTACCTATCAAATAGATCCCAATTTGTACATGTCAATGGTTTTGATTCTCAAAATAAAACGATAACATGTGGTGTCCCACAAGGGAGCTTACTAGGCCCGTTGTTATTCATTATTTATATCAATGATTTTCATAGATCCTCGGAGAAACTATCATTCATATTATTCGCGGATGACTCTAACCTTTTCTTTTCCCATCCCGACCCAAATATCTTAGCAAGAACAGTAAACGAAGAACTGAAAAAGGTTATACAATGGATATACGCAAATAAATTGTCACTTAATATTCAAAAAACAAAATTTATGCTTTTTAGTAACTCTTTAGTTAGCCTCCCGGGCAATATATCATTTGATACTACTCCCCTAGAAGAAGTTTCTTCTTTTAAATTTCTTGGTGTTTGCGTTGATAACAAGCTTTCATGGAGGAATCATATTGATAGCATATGTAAAACTATTTCACGAAACATTGGCGTAATGAACAGATTAAAATATTATCTTCCTTCATATGCATTATTAACTCTTTACTCTAGTTTGATACTACCGTATCTAAACTACGGGATTCTTGCTTGGGGTAATATATATCAGATATTACTTGATAAACTTTTTTAATTGCAAAAGAAAGCACTCAGAACTGTTTTTAACCTAACTACACGAGAACATACAGATCCTTTGTTTTTTTTTTACCATAAAATACTAAAAATAAAAGATTTGTATGTGTTTCAACTTGGTCAGTTCATGTTTAATTATAACAGCAACTTTTTACCCAAAATATTTCACGACTCTTTTCATCGAAACAGTCATGTACATATTAAACTATCCTACGCGACGATCCAACGAATTCCATCTTCCATTCATGAGAACCGTACATGCCCAAAATACATTTCTGTATACCGGACCCAGACTTTGGAATAATCTAGATAATAGCTTAAAAGACTCACCCTCATTCCTCACATTTAAATACAAATTCAGAAAACATTTGTTATCTACTTATAATTCTAGATAATCTAAATTAATTGTTTTAATTTATGCTTGAGGTTTCACCTGTCCTGATGTCGCAGCACTTGGCGTGTTCTGTATGCAGACCTCTCTTCTCTCTTTATTCTTCTTTCCTCTTCCTTCCTGTCTTTGTTCCTCGTAGACTTGTATTGTCACCGTCTTCTCTCTTCTCGGTACTGTCTCGCGTCGTATATGTGTGTGGGTAACTGAATGTCTGTACGAGTGTGTCGTCCTTCTTATATTTTTCCGGTACACCAGTTCAATGAACACCGTCTGGGCATTAGCATTGATACTTATTTCCTATTATTGTCGAAGCCAGCGTATAGCTATATTTTTACAAACGACAAGTAATCTATATTTAATATAAATGCTGTAAGAAAATAATAAAACAAACTTGAATAATATATTGCTTACTCATCAATTATCTAGGGATCCACGTCCTACAAGCTTAGCTTTTTTGTGGATCGCTATTTTCCAAAATTGAAGTTATTTTCTGAAAGCTCGCGAAGCATACATGTATACGCATCGTTCCTTCTGATTATTGTACATATGTTGATGTATATAATTTATTTCGTATATTACATTAACCTTTTGTAAAAGTGTAGACAATATCATTTTATGATATGTATACTTTGCATTACGTTTTGATTTTCTTTGATTGGAAATAAACTATGATTGAACTTGAACTTGAACTTGTTTCAGAAGAAAGTTATCCTGTTTTATGAACCTTGCAGAGAACTGCTGCTCTTGGCTTCTTCTTCTTTTTTTTTTTTTTGTATTGTCTCCTTTAACTAATTATCAAGGTTTATATGAATTGTGTTATTAGCTCCCATCGGACTGTTACGGCACATTTTAATAAATTGCACATTTTGGTAAGTTTACCCAAATGTGCAGGACATTGACGGCACATTTTGGTAACTTTCTGCTCCTCCACAATCATCACAAAAACAAATTGGAAGTGCAATTCCGGGCAAGGAAAGGTGAGCAAAATACACTGTGTTATCATAGAGGGTCACTGATATCGTTTATGTTACCCTGCTCACTTTCGTTATGACTCTCTTGTTTTTTTCTTATCAATTGGTTTGTAAGTTTGTTCATCGTCTCCTTCAAGTTGAATTGTTCTGTTTGTTTACACAAGCAGCAGCTACAGTATCCTGCGATGACGACATTGGGGTTGTTGGAGCTGTTATCATTGTTGCTTTTTCTTGTTTAGTTTGCTTGCTTGTTTGTTCGGTACTTTACATTTGCTTTTTGTGTGTTTTAACAGATTTGGTGATTTTTTTTAAGCCTTTGTTAAGAAATCTGATCCATGTATTCAAATTAACTCTTGTTGGTTTGTTTATGATATTTAATGATTTAATGTCACAAAACCAGTAAAGAAAATTACTAGTATAGACAAAAAGAAGAAGGTCATATTATATACTGTATATATATATATATATATATATATATATATATATATATATATAATATATATGTACATATATATGCATATATATATATATATATATATATATATATATACTTCATAATACACACGCACGCACACACACACACACACACACACATTGGCTGACAGCAATCAAGAAGTCGTTGCGACAATGACATAATTCCGCTCTCTCCATACACCTATACACTGTATGGAGCTTGCTCTCCTCTGAACTCCGCGGGGGGGGGGATGCAGAAATCCGATGCTCAACCCAATGCGCAATGTCAGTAAAAGCGAATTAATTGATTGCGACAGTAATTGGGAATGAACTTCCCTTCGTCTGTGTGAAAGGTCTATAAGTCATCTTGTGCAGAACAGATGTAGTCAGAGTGAGATATCAATAGTCTGCAACATAGAATACTATAACAACGATTGCGATTTTGTCGGGGAGAGGCTGTGGGGGGGAAAAAAAAGAAAACAGTGGCGTTTAGTCAACGCCCCTGCTACATAGATGCATTGTATTGTTTTATCTCTCTACAACACGGAGCCTTGACATAATCCGCACTATGAATTTGAATAGACACGACCACTCTAAATCGATGTCATGGCATGTAAAATAGAGTATATTATAGAACAAATTGCCCTCGATGAAGAAGAAATAGAGAGAGAATAAAATCATTTGAAATTTCAATTGAAGACCTGAATATAAGAACGACCCAAGTCCAATTTTTGTCCAAATTCAGTTTGACATAGGAAATTGTAGCTTATGCATGGACTCATCTTGTGTATAAATGATAAATCCTAATTACCCCCGAAAGTGCCTGAAATGAATGAGTTAAATCTTATACAAATGTAAGAATGAAGGGCTTGGGTCATTCTTACATTCATATTATAGCGCCCTCTCTCATCCTTCTCTCATCTCTATAGCAGAATATCATGTATATGATTCAAAGAACAACCCAAGTCCATAATGATTCAAAGAACGACCCAAGTCCATCACACAAAATGGCCTCTCCACAATTGATGTAAATGTTAATTGTCATAATAATACAATTATGTTCTAATTTGTATGTACAATGTTGCCTTCCCATCACAGTTAAACAGAATATTATTGGACAAATAAAAAAGATATGAAGTTTTTTTTAAGTTTACTCGAAATGGTCTCCCATGGACTTGGGTCGTTCTTATATTCAGATACTCAATTCCATTTCAGTTTCAAAGTCGATTTCATTTTTAGATAGAACATATATATTTCACTTCATTTGATAACAGAGAATAGCGTAAACAAAACATTGTAGAATGAAAAAAACAACAACTACATAATACAGTAATTGACGAACCTTATAATAGTTATACCATGTAGTATAAGAAACAGAAATGGCCGAAATAAAGTAAAACCTTGTGCAAAGTGCGAAAAACGAAGGGATCCACTAAAAGGGCAGAGATTGTAGGCTGTGGGCCCCTCTGGAAAATACTACAGATATTCAAGCAATGATTCACACACAAAGGCTATGATCCTGAAATTGTTTTATTTATTTGACATCTTTTTCAAGCCTCAGGTGTGCCCTCAACTGTAGTATTCCTGCCGTTTACAGTTTACACATACTTCGCATTTTCTTATTCTACGTGTCTTATTTCTATTTCTGTTTGTTTGGTTTTTTTTTTATACTGTCCTTCTGCGCATGTGCAACCTTGTAATGTGTCAGTACATCATGCATGTCTACCATTATGCCATCATAATGGAAACACTAATTCTTTCCTTCATCATTTCGAGAAACACGATTGACGATTGTTGGCTCATTTGTTTGTTGTTGTTGTTTGTTGTGTTTTTGTTTTCATTACACATTCCATACGTTATATCTGTGTAATTTCGGATTAAAACCGGTCATTCGTTGTGCAAGGGCTTGATCGCAAACTAGGCTAATTGAAAGCCATTTTTGTTAAACATTAAGTAAGTCCATCATCATATATAATATAGCAAAAGAGACCCTTTCCAGATGTATATGCCTGTACAAACTCCGTTTTCTTTCCTTTTTTTTTTTTTTTTTTTGTTACGACTAAAAATTTGACATGTGTTCGTCTTATTTGCTTATCAGCAGCTTTAATCTGAAATATCTAAAGTTCAAACGATAATCGTCATAACTCGTTTTGCGATAAAACTCTTCATATGCAGTCACAATTTTGAAGTGAAGTGTGATTTGATGAAGGAGGACAGTATTTTTACCATAATCTCATTCCAGAGAGAGAGAGAGAGAGAGAGAGATGAAAGGTCAAAATCATCTTTCGGCTTATCACGACAAATTACATACATTACAGTGCCCACCTGGATCAATTTGGAAACTAATTACGCCTTGGTGCAAAGTGCCCACAATTCAAACATAATCGAAATTCTACTCTCTCTGCTGGAAATCGTTTTCTGCTCTCATCTGAATGAGGGTATGAGTAACAGCCGAGTGTGATTGAGTTGAGATTGGAAATGAATTTTAAAGGAAACGTTTTCCCGAACATGCAAATGGATCCTGCCAATGCCTAATTTTATGAATATGTTGAGCTTTACTTAGTAATACGTGTCGTCCATTCTGATGGTAACTTGATAACAACAATGCCAAAGTAACAGAATGATATACAGGAAAATTATTTTTTTTTTAATCACACACAGACATAAACAAAAGCTATTTTTCTTCATTGTTGTTGAACCTGTACGTTGAAGAAACTGCCCTTTCAATAACTTATAACAATGAAACATATTTCCGTTATGATTATATAATGTTCCTGCTTATAGGGAGCTGGATTGTGTTCTTGGCAAATGCATGCAATAAAGGGGCTTTCAAATGCATCTGGTGATTAAAAAAAAAAAAAAAAAAAAAAACAACAACATGCCATTTTTTTTTAAGCCAGTGTGTTCAACAGTTTGCTTCTATGTGAAGGCGTGTGACTTGTCACCCGATTCCCCAGTTAGATGATCGAGAAAATAATTGTGTTAAAGTATACATGATATCATTCATGACTTATCCATCGACACACTGACAAACACAAATAAAATGTCATGAGGTATGGATTAGCTATCGTATTTCTGGCCACAAGTTAAAAAAATTAGCTAAATTATAAAACGTAATCCGGGCCATTTGAACAACTCCATTGGCGCTTCAAAGAACCATAGCCAACTTGAGTGTCAGCGGGTTAAGGAACTTCCTCGGGAGGTGACGTCTGAGTGTGACATTTTGAGCTTAGCTCCATCATTTATTGTTATTATTATTATTATTATTATTATTATTATTATTATTATTATTATTATTATTATTATTGTTATTATTATTATTATCATTATTATTATTGGCTGATCCAGGAAAAGAAAATCCTGCGGGATTGCATACCATTTTTTAATGATTATATACAACACTATAACGGTGTTTAGATGAAACAATGGTTTCACAACTGGGTTCACATTGTGACAACTCTCGTTACTGTGAATATTGATCTCAACAAGATGCACCATCCAACAATGTCATGCAAAGAAAAAAAAGAAGTCAGGTTTTAAACATAAATCCTAGAAATTATAATGCTGTTAACGAATTGTTTCTTTTGTCATTTCCTCATATTACTTTTCTTGGATTTTAGCTGTATGAGGGTTACTATTATGGTATCATTTACACATTTAAGGAGGGAAAAAAATAAAATGTTTGATTTGTGACGAGAAATGTTTCGACGTTGCTCCCCTCCTAAAGCTTCAGAATGATGACAGTTTATAACGATATCAACAATAAGACTAAAGGCATAATTTATCATTTTGCAGATGAAACAAAAACCCAGCATCAGTGCTTTAAAATAGTTCTAAAAGGTGAGTTACGGATAGAAACAACCACTGTAAAAATTTGACTTGGTAAAATCGATGTTAAGTATTGTTAGATATACAAAATGTGAACAATAGTTATAATAGAAATGTTTCCACACTAAACCGTCTACAGTCACGGTTTATTGGGAAAAATACAGATATCTCCTTATATTTTAGGCGTTATCACGAAAATTTCATATGACAGGATGTTTTGTGGTACAACAGACCTACACATATGCCTTAAATGTCATATCTTGATTTTTTTTTTCTAAATCACTGTTTCCAAAGGTAAACATGACCTTTAACAAAAAAAAAAAAAAATCACCACCGAAAACAACAAAGGTAACAGTCAAAGAATAAATTATTTCTTTTTCATCACAAACGAAATCTCATATAAAAATGATGTTTAATTGGTATGTAATCATGATCACGTTGTAACTAGAGACAGTAGCTGAATTTCGATTATCAAAGTGATTTGCGTACAGGAGCCCTTTCTTAATTTGCTCTTAATTATCTTTTTTTTTTTTTAATCGTGCAAATCTGTTGTAAATACTGTAATCTTTCTGAGTTGTTTGAATAAAAGCAAAAATATAAAAAACCCTCCTCGTTAAAAAGTCTTACGGCAGTTGTTGGAGTGGTGTTAAGACCGCTAGTGGTGATCTCACATCATGGAACAACAAATTGTATTGGGTTTTATTTAATCTACGCGAGCGATTACAATCATTAGAGCTATTGTTATCCTTTGTTGTAGTATTCTTTAGTACGTGAAAGCTGCAGCAAAATCCCAAGTCAAAATGACACAGAATGCAACAAACATATTAATTTGACAACAAAAACAATGCAAGGCCATATAGCAAACTAAGAGAATAGCTGTAAGTACCGCATACTAGTATTCGTATTTAAAGAGTGCGTTTCAGCCGTCAAGTGTCAGTTAACGTATTGTGCATACGCGAGGATGTGGAAAAATGTATGTACATTTTTAATACACGCTAAAAAGCACGCAAATGGGACATTAATGAAATTATGTACCTGTGCATCGTTGGTGAAGGCTTTAACATTCCATTTGGTTGCCAAGCAGCATTTTTGCTCACGTCATTATATCGTTACCTACTGTTGTAACTAATAAGACCTAGAGGTTTTTTTTTTTTTTTTTTTTTTTTTTTACAAACTACATATGCATTACAAATAGAATATTGATCAATTTTCAGTGCCTTATAAATGTGCATTTAGACCCTCTGACAGTCACTCGGTATAGATGAATGAAATGTCTAAGACGTTGTGTGAAAATGCACAGAAAATACATAGCTATTCAAAGAGTAACACTCCATCATTGCTACCATGGCAGATTTATAAAGCTCAACGTATGGCAAATTATGTCTTAATGACTAGTTACACACATTCTATTCTTGTATTGCCCACCCAACTTCACCTTCTTCGTTACCTTTTGGGGGAGGGTGTGGAGGAGGGAGAGAAAGACTGTACATTTAACTGAATTCTGATCTCCGACAATTTTCATTATATTTTCAATCTATTATCAAAGTGAGGGGCTTCATAAAATGATTAAACTTTCATCTTAATCAGTCTGCGATAATGAGAGCGGGATCGTAAGAAACAATGGTCTTAGCTGTAGGCTCTTCGAATATGCGCAAAGTTATGGGAGAAGAGCAATCAACGAATGGCGCCAATCATGCAATGTTCAAATTATAATCCCATTCCACGCTAGTTTCTCCTAATGAAAGAACATTTCCTTACGATGACTGCACAATCTCGTCTGAAGTGTTCATTGAGTAGAGCGTACACAAAGATGCTGACGATGTGGTTCAAGGTGCGAAGCTGATACGACAGGTAAACCACGATCCCCTGCGACGCCTTCCCTTCATTTAGTCGGTAAGCCGTCACCTGCTCGTCTGGAACATTGGTGAGGATGAATGACGGTAACCAAGAGAAGATGAGGATGAGATTGGTGCCGAGAAGCATCCGCGTCATCAGGTGTTCCTTCTTCTGGCGTTGCCGATTTGCTGGTTGGCCGCCCCTGCCGCCATCCTCACCTTGTTTCCGCCTCCTTCCGCCCGATGTGCGACCCGGATCGTTTCCTGGACCCTGGTTTGACGGAGGATCTCCGGAGGGGTTGTCCGGTGCCAGATCGGATACAGTCGGCTGCTCAGCACCAGAAATGACAGAGGGACCTTGCGTCGTCTGCTGCCTAGTGCCAGTCTGTGCGGTAATATCGCCGCCGTTATTGGGCAGGAGTCGTGGCGGTTGCTTAGACAGCCGACTCTCGTCTTGGGATGTTGGGGGAGTTTGATCTGGAGCGTTACTGAGCGAGGACTGTGCGGAAGTGCCAGCAGAGCCAGGACGAAGGAACGCCTGAAACGTCTTGCGTTTCCCGTTTGCGTGTTGGATCCCCTGGGAAAGATTCATGCCATTGTTACTCATTACCGCTCGTACTTTCATCTGTTTACGTATCTCTAAGAAGATTCTGATGTACACACACGAGCAAATGACAAGGGCCAGCAAGAATGAGATAGACGTAAAAATTTCGTTACTGAAGTCCAACCAATCTGGTCCTCCACTGTACATGCACTTTGTTACCGCAACAATCGCCAGTGGACGCACATACATCGCGTACTGAAAGTTCGAAAATATCGCAAGTCCAACACTCGCGAGAATCACCACAATAACGAGCCGGGCCTTCGGCCTCATCTCCAGGGGTCGGCAGATAGCCATGTAGCGATCTATAGCGATGCACGTAGTCAGGTAGAGCGCGGAAAATGAAAACACTCGACTGCCATAAATGCTGCATTTACAAATGAACGAGTTGATGAACTGACCGCCGAGTGCTCGTATGAGATGGACGGGCGATATGAGACATGCAAGCAGATCAACAGATGCCAAGCTGAAAATGAGGAACGTCGTGCTTGTCTTCCTAGTTTTCCGCGCAAACACCCAAACAATGAGCGTATTACCCGGCACCCCTATCGCAAAAATTATGGTAAACATGGAAATCGCGAGAACAGCCGTGGCATCCATTACAGCCGCCTATTTTATAATACTTTTTTAGATTCTGCAGCACCACTAACTGACAATGAGCAAGTATCCTCTCTTGTTTACACCGCTAAGAAGAGGCGTCGACTGTACTCAAAGAATAATTGCATATGCCGATTAATACAGTGAGTGGCGACGTGAAGTTTTGACGTATAAAGATTTTTTTAACCACTTCCAATATTCTCAAGCTCTGCATGTGTTACCACAGTATAAAATATTCACAGAGACGATGACTGCCTTGAATATGGCTCTCCACACTCTCTGTGATCGATTCCTTCACAAATCGCACAAAAGGACAAAAGTGCCATGCCCGTTTGACAAATCACAAGCAGATCATTCTCTCGTCAAACAATCGTGCTTTAAAAGGGAAACAGATAATGCGCAGAGGGAGTATCGCGCATCAGGTATATGAAAGTGCTGCGAAGGGAAATAAATCGTGACGCCAAACACCTATACGTGGGTGTAAAAGCATTCGTTTTCATCATGTGCAACATTGAGGCACGGACGGAATCAGATATGGCAATTCAATCACGGAGTGTAAGCTGATTAGATAGACTGATTCTGTTTTCCACAGAGGAGTGGAAGATAAGGTTCATGGTGTTTTTTCTCTGTTTTGCTTTCCCTGTGCAAAACAGTTAGTCACTTTAACACCAATCGTTTTCTCAGATGGAGACACCGTAGAGAAAAGTTGCATTCATACCATACAAGTCTACAGGTGTTATCATCAATCATAGCATAAATGGTGTCTGGAAATAAGATTAAACATTCGAAATTCAATTCGAAAAAAAAAAGTGTTGTGTTTCCTAGTTTTGCCTAGCATACCAATAAGACTACGGTCTTATCTATTACACTACAACTTCACAAGTCACTTGTAATCGCAAAGCGTGTACTTTTAACGATTTTGTCCATCGGCAAATGAAATAAGCTAACAAGAAGAGATTGCCCAATAGTGAATTTAACATATCTAAAGTGATACAAACTAACGAAATAAAATAATCGGAGAATACAACAAAGTTGTTTGGCAATACAGATACAAATTGCTTGGTCGTATACCAATCTTGCAAAGATATCTGCAATCAATTTTCAATACACTTGATTATTGATCAAACTTGGTGCGTTTTAGTGACGCAAGACGTTAGAAAAAAAAAAAGACTACTGTTAGTCAGCATTTGTAATGAAGATATACCAACGGTGATAGTCTGGCTTCCAGACCCTCTGCTCGTACTATTTGGCTATTCAGGATATTGACGCCCTCAACGTCGAAAACTAGTATAGTTTAAGGTGGATTTGTTCTGCAGAGTTGCCTTCGGCAAAGGCGGCGACTTCATCGTCGCTGAGTCCAGTTGGCAAAGGGTTTGGAAACCACACTACAACGGTGATGGCGGTGAATATTGTAAACAAAAAATGTATGTACCAGCAACAAACTGTCCCCTGCACATCTCCGAAAGCAAAACGACATGACACATCAGGGGCACCGTTTCATGAAACTATTTGTCAGTGATTTACACTGACAACTGTTAAAAGCTACTGAAATCCGTGCGTCTGATTGGCTGATAGCAAATTTGTCGGTGAAAACCTCCGACGAACTCGTTGATGAAACACCCCCCAGGAGGCAACTGCCTGGTTACATGGAGGCACATTCATTGCTGTTCTCCACGCAGGTTCTGTACTATTTTCACCTGTGCAAGCCGCCGGACTTTCGACCATTCCATGTGCAACCAATGTGTGACCATAATCCCAATCATGATAATATCTTACGCTCTCACACATACATACACACACAAACAAACACACACACACACACACACACACACACACACACACATTTTTAATGTGTATAGTGAAAAATGCTATCCTGCTTTATAAAGAGATGGTACAGTTTCGGTTGAGATGGTGCTTCAGGTTTCCAACGTATTTTGATGATGATTTTTTTTTGTTTGAGAAAGTGAGAAATCTTTTGTGAAATATGAATGATCATGTAATTCTAAGAGGGAATTCAAAGCTTATGTGATGAAAATTGGTTTTGAAATGGCTGAGACATCCCAAACAAAGCAATACTAATAAAAGATGGGACCTACATGTTATGAGGATCGCTTTGTTTTACTTTGTGTTTTGGATATTTCAGCCATTTCAAAACCGATTTGCATCAACTAAACTTTGAATCCCTGTTAGAATATTGTATGCTCTTTACAATAATTACACAGAGTGGGTTTTCTTAGGTATCTTACAAATAGTCAAAAGCTGAATCCTTACCTCAGCCAACACTATATTATCCCTTTAAACAGTTGGGAGAGTTGGTAGATTCTCACCAGACCACGCTCATTCTGGATACAAGCTGTGTGGTGGCACGCAAACCAACAGCGCCTGCCAGTGAGGTGCCATGGAACGTCTCCTCCTCTTCCGAGTGGGAGGGGGAGGGAAGATGGAAGGGGAGGGAACGGGGAGGGGGAGGGGAGGGGACGGAGAGGGGGGAGGGGAGGGGACGGAGAGGGGGGGAGGACGGGGAGGGGGAGGGGGAGGGGAGGGGACGGGGAGGAGGAGAGGACGAGAAGAGTAATGGGGATGGGGAGGTGAGGGACAATTGGAGAGGGGTGGGGAAATAATCATGGGTTAAAGCAGGTCGCCATGAAAATACTCACACTCTTTTGTACTCCTTGCTTGCCATGACTCCGTCAACCACCACGTCAAGCCATGCTTACGCTGCCGGTCCCCGGGTCCTGCTTCCTTGTTGAATCAATACAAAATACATTTTATGAGACATGTATGTGCAACCATAGTATTACATGAGGCTGCATTTCCGTTGATCCTTTGAAATGTGCTTATGTTGTGTTTACTTCTTTACACTTTGATTCTGTTGTATGATTGTATGACTTGAGAAGCAAAATAAATTAAAACAAACAAACAATAGGTTTGATCTTATCAGATATTTTACATCAGTGAATCTCCTTCATGAGATCAACTGCATGGGAGAGGACAGATAGTCTAGACTTGAAAAGAAGGACAAACAGGGGCGGATCCAGGAATTCCGTAAAGAGGGGGCGCGTTTACAAAATTAAAGGGGTGCGCACGCACCCCTCCCCCATTTTTTCTTTTTATTTCTTTTGTTTCAACAAAAAATAAAGGGGGGCGTGCGCCGGTTGCGGTCCTCCCTGGATCCGCCCCTAAACATAGAGACAGAGAAAAAGAAAGAGAGAGAGAGAGAGAGAGAGAGAGAAACAAAACATATACATCATCCAAGATTCAGAGATGTAAGGATCTTGTGAAATGCTGCATCCAATATGCAAAAAGGAAAGCTTTGTCAGTAGACTACGTGTGTTACAAAAAGATTCAGTATAATCATTATTGCAGGCGCCTTCATTTGTAAAGATTTCGCGGCCTGCCTACGTTCATAACGTCGTACGTCCTGCACAGGACATTAGTCCAAAGCTTCGCGCAACACACAGATTTAAAGTATCAACGTACTGCTCTCCGTTGCCATAGCTACAGCGTTATCTTCACACCGCGAATATAGTTGGGTTTTGTTTTTTTTTTTTTTGGGGGGGGGTGGTTTGGTTGTTTTCGTATTTTATTCAGGGGACATAAACGATAAAAAGACGTAAGGTTCAGTCAAATACCTTGTGACACATCTTAACTCTGAAGGGTAAATTTCATCGCTATAGTTTGTACATACAGCAAACACTATCAATTCTCACCTTACGTTCAAGGTAAAACACAGTTCTCCAGTGTTTGCCAAAAAAATACTGAATTTTACTCTGTTGTGGGGACATAATATATGCATAAGGATTAAGTGACACAAGGCTTTGATAATAATGATTTCTGTTAAGTATACAGGTGAAAATGCGAAATATTACTGTAAGTAGATTCTCTCCAGACCACGCGCATTTTGGATACAATCTTTGTGGTGGAACGCAAACCAACAGCGCTAGTGAGGTGCCATGGGACGTCTCCTCACATCTCAAGACTTCTCTTTTCAGTGGGAGGGGAGGGGAGATGGAAGGGGAGGGTCACCATACCAAATAATGAGCTTTGACTTGCACATCATTTGGTGGCAAATATGAAAAATATTGGTGTATGATAAGACATATATACTGGGGGAAAAGAAATTATACAGAAAAATCATGTTTTTAGCATATTTCCTATGTATTTCTTTATATTTTGGTAAATAACGCCCTCTATAGGTGACCTTGAAAAAAATCAAGTATGCGGTCATGTAGAGTATGAGATGCTCTACCCATGTGCCAAATATGACGATGAAACATCAAACAATAACAAAGTTATATAGGGGGGGGGGGCACAATGTGCCCCCCATTGGGCCTGGGAAGGGTCAAAATAGCTTGGGCTTAATAGGGTTAATCATGCTGTAGTATTACATAAGGTTCGAAGTATTACATAACACTTCCTTTGATCCTTTGTAATTTATTTATGTTGTGTTAACGTCTTTACAGCAATGTAGTTGTGTGTTATGACTTGAGAAGCAAAAAGAATGAAGACAAATTAAAACACACAAACAAGCGGTTTGATTTTATCAGATATTCAATACATCATGGAATCTCATTCATATCGTGAGATCACCTGCATAGGACAGGAAGGAGAGTCTAGACTTGGAACGAGAGACAACGAAAGAGAGAGAGAGAGAGATATATATATATATATATATATATATATATATATATATATATGAAGAGTTTGTTTGCAAAAACCGATAAGTCCATTTTTGAAGATTTTGAAGTACGGTCTCTGTCATAAAGTACAAAATAATACCTTTTAAATGATATATTAGTCATTACATATAAAAGTACATTTTTGAAGTTATGGTCGAAAGAAGCAAAAATGTTCTTATTATTCTCTTTATTTGTCTTGACCTTTAATCGCAAATATCTCCATTTGGCAAATATGGACTTATCGGTTTTTGCAAACAAACTCTTCATATATATATAATGTGTGTGTGTGTGTGTGTGTGTGTGTGTGTGTGACCCTGCACCTCAAAACAAACAAAAAGTCGCCAGACATGAATTTTTAGTTAAGGCCATACTCTGAAAGAGCAGACTTTAAGCTTTAAAATGATGTATAACTCAAATCAAATGGACTCTCCTAACCTATCTAATTATTGGAAAGAAAGCACAAACTCAGGAAAAGTGTGAACTGAGAAAAGAGGCTCTGAAGTACAGTGTCTATTCAAGCGCTTAATCTTTACTAAACCGTGCTGGCTGTGCGATGAATGGGACACAAAACAGGAAGTAAACCACCAGAGTAACAACAATGAAGAGATTGCAACTGATTGACAAATTGCCCTACATCGACGTAAATAAGCACTGAATTGATCAGTGTTTTAGTAGTAGCCATGATAAAAAAATCATGGGCGTACATACTCGAGCAGGATTCGAACCTACGACCTCCTGATCACCGGACAGGCGTCATCTCCACTAGACCACCGAGCTTTCGCCCGACAGCAAGTGTTGGTTCTAATCCTTATAGCATGCAGCGGGTACTGCTTTGTTATTCAAATTCATGAAATTCTTCCGTCGAGATGTTTTCATTGCAACTGATTGACAAATTGCCCTACATCGACGTAAATAAGCACTGAATTGATCAGTGTTTTAGTAGTAGCCATGATAAAAAAATTCATGGGCGTACATACTCGAGCAGGATTCGAACCTACGACCTCCTGATCACCGGACAGGCGTCATCTCCACTAGACCACCGAGCTTTCGCCCGACAGCAAGTGTTGGTTCTAATCCTTATAGCATGCAGCGGGTACTGCTTTGTTATTCAAATTCATGAAATTCTTCCGTCGAGATGTTTTCATTGCAACTGATTGACAAATTGCCCTACATCGACGTAAATAAGCACTGAATTGATCAGTGTTTTAGTAGTAGCCATGATAAAAAAATCATGGGCGTACATACTCGAGCAGGATTCGAACCTACGACCTCCTGATCACCGGACAGGCGTCATCTCCACTAGACCACCGAGCTTTCGCCCGACAGCAAGTGTTGGTTCTAATCCTTATAGCATGCAGCGGGTACTGCTTTGTTATTCAAATTCATGAAATTCTTCCGTCGAGATGTTTTCATTGCAACTGATTGACAAATTGCCCTACATCGACGTAAATAAGCACTGAATTGATCAGTGTTTTAGTAGTAGCCATGATAAAAAAATCATGGGCGTACATACTCGAGCAGGATTCGAACCTACGACCTCCTGATCACCGGACAGGCGTCATCTCCACTAGACCACCGAGCTTTCGCCCGACAGCAAGTGTTGGTTCTAATCCTTATAGCATGCAGCGGGTACTGCTTTGTTATTCAAATTCATGAAATTCTTCAGTCGAGATGTTTTCATTGCAACTGATTGACAAATTGCCCTACATCGACGTAAATAAGCACTGAATTGATCAGTGTTTTAGTAGTAGCCATGATAAAAAAATCATGGGCGTACATACTCGAGCAGGATTCGAACCTACGACCTCCTGATCACCGGACAGGCGTCATCTCCACTAGACCACCGAGCTTTCGCCCGACAGCAAGTGTTGGTTCTAATCCTTATAGCATGCAGCGGGTACTGCTTTGTTATTCAAATTCATGAAATTCTTCCGTCGAGATGTTTTCATTGCAACTGATTGACAAATTGCCCTACATCGACGTAAATAAGCACTGAATTGATCAGTGTTTTAGTAGTAGCCATGATAAAAAAATCATGGGCGTACATACTCGAGCAGGATTCGAACCTACGACCTCCTGATCACCGGACAGGCGTCATCTCCACTAGACCACCGAGCTTTCGCCCGACAGCAAGTGTTGGTTCTAATCCTTATAGCATGCAGCGGGTACTGCTTTGTTATTCAAATTCATGAAATTCTTCCGTCGAGATGTTTTCATTGCAACTGATTGACAAATTGCCCTACATCGACGTAAATAAGCACTGAATTGATCAGTGTTTTAGTAGTAGCCATGATAAAAAAATCATGGGCGTACATACTCGAGCAGGATTCGAACCTACGACCTCCTGATCACCGGACAGGCGTCATCTCCACTAGACCACCGAGCTTTCGCCCGACAGCAAGTGTTGGTTCTAATCCTTATAGCATGCAGCGGGTACTGCTTTGTTATTCAAATTCATGAAATTCTTCCGTCGAGATGTTTTCATTGCAACTGATTGACAAATTGCCCTACATCGACGTAAATAAGCACTGAATTGATCAGTGTTTTAGTAGTAGCCATGATAAAAAAATCATGGGCGTACATACTCGAGCAGGATTCGAACCTACGACCTCCTGATCACCGGACAGGCGTCATCTCCACTAGACCACCGAGCTTTCGCCCGACAGCAAGTGTTGGTTCTAATCCTTATAGCATGCAGCGGGTACTGCTTTGTTATTCAAATTCATGAAATTCTTCCGTCGAGATGTTTTCATTGCAACTGATTGACAAATTGCCCTACATCGACGTAAATAAGCACTGAATTGATCAGTGTTTTAGTAGTAGCCATGTCCGGTGATCAGGAGGTCGTAGGTTCGAATCCTGCTCGAGTATGTACGCCCATGATTTTTTTATCATGGCTACTACTAAAACACTGATCAATTCAGTGCTTATTTACGTCGATGTAGGGCAATTTGTCAATCAGTTGCAATGAAAACATCTCGACGGAAGAATTTCATGAATTTGAATAACAAAGCAGTACCCGCTGCATGCTATAAGGATTAGAACCAACACTTGCTGTCGGGCGAAAGCTCGGTGGTCTAGTGGAGATGACGCCTGTCCGGTGATCAGGAGGTCGTAGGTTCGAATCCTGCTCGAGTATGTACGCCCATGATTTTTTTATCATGGCTACTACTAAAACACTGATCAATTCAGTGCTTATTTACGTCGATGTAGGGCAATTTGTCAATCAGTTGCAATGAAAACATCTCGACTGAAGAATTTCATGAATTTGAATAACAAAGCAGTACCCGCTGCATGCTATAAGGATTAGAACCAACACTTGCTGTCGGGCGAAAGCTCGGTGGTCTAGTGGAGATGACGCCTGTCCGGTGATCAGGAGGTCGTAGGTTCGAATCCTGCTCGAGTATGTACGCCCATGATTTTTTTATCATGGCTACTACTAAAACACTGATCAATTCAGTGCTTATTTACGTCGATGTAGGGCAATTTGTCAATCAGTTGCAATGAAAACATCTCGACGGAAGAATTTCATGAATTTGAATAACAAAGCAGTACCCGCTGCATGCTATAAGGATTAGAACCAACACTTGCTGTCGGGCGAAAGCTCGGTGGTCTAGTGGAGATGACGCCTGTCCGGTGATCAGGAGGTCGTAGGTTCGAATCCTGCTCGAGTATGTACGCCCATGATTTTTTTATCATGGCTACTACTAAAACACTGATCAATTCAGTGCTTATTTACGTCGATGTAGGGCAATTTGTCAATCAGTTGCAATGAAAACATCTCGACTGAAGAATTTCATGAATTTGAATAACAAAGCAGTACCCGCTGCATGCTATAAGGATTAGAACCAACACTTGCTGTCGGGCGAAAGCTCGGTGGTCTAGTGGAGATGACGCC
Organism: Diadema setosum; assembly: GCF_964275005.1. Classification (NCBI taxonomy): domain Eukaryota; kingdom Metazoa; phylum Echinodermata; class Echinoidea; order Diadematoida; family Diadematidae; genus Diadema; species Diadema setosum. The sequence continues at coordinate 9,161,488 of NC_092699.1, forward strand.
TGTCCGGTGATCAGGAGGTCGTAGGTTCGAATCCTGCTCGAGTATGTACGCCCATGATTTTTTTATCATGGCTACTACTAAAACACTGATCAATTCAGTGCTTATTTACGTCGATGTAGGGCAATTTGTCAATCAGTTGCAATGAAAACATCTCGACGGAAGAATTTCATGAATTTGAATAACAAAGCAGTACCCGCTGCATGCTATAAGGATTAGAACCAACACTTGCTGTCGGGCGAAAGCTCGGTGGTCTAGTGGAGATGACGCCTGTCCGGTGATCAGGAGGTCGTAGGTTCGAATCCTGCTCGAGTATGTACGCCCATGATTTTTTTATCATGGCTACTACTAAAACACTGATCAATTCAGTGCTTATTTACGTCGATGTAGGGCAATTTGTCAATCAGTTGCAATGAAAACATCTCGACTGAAGAATTTCATGAATTTGAATAACAAAGCAGTACCCGCTGCATGCTATAAGGATTAGAACCAACACTTGCTGTCGGGCGAAAGCTCGGTGGTCTAGTGGAGATGACGCCTGTCCGGTGATCAGGAGGTCGTAGGTTCGAATCCTGCTCGAGTATGTACGCCCATGATTTTTTTATCAT